>NW_027512618.1:0-300000 GCF_048772815.1 Callospermophilus lateralis | reverse complement strand
GGCCTACATTTGCACCTGTGGCATATTTTCCAAGAAACTAGACTCTACCATCCGTGGGTGAGCCCCTTGCTTAAGAGCTCTGGTTGCTGGACAAATTTTACACAAAGAAGCCTCTAAGCTGAGTTTTGGGGCACCTTGAACTATCCACTCCCCACATCACTTGAAAGATCTTTCAGCTTATAAGGGCATTCAAACCCTTCCTTCATCCAGAGTTCTGTCGCTCCTCACTTCCTTTCTGGAAAACCCTAATATTACTTTCCTCCCCTGCTCTGCACTGAACCTTGCCTCACTGCTCCCAATGACTCCCACGTCTAACACACCAACTCATAATTGCTTGGAAACCTTAGAAGATTTCCTCCCCTGTCATTCTTCCATTTCTGAGGAACCACTCGCCAAGCCTGACCTTCTCTGGTTTACTGACAGCAGTTCCTTTAGGCAGAACGGCACTCATTACTCTGGATATGCTGTAGTTTCAGCCACTGAGATTATAGACGCCAAAGCTTTGCCTTCAGGAACTACCAACCAGCAGATTGAACTTATAGCAGCCACTCGTGCCTGCCTTCTAGCACAAGGCAAATCCCTCACCCTCTATACTGATTCAAAATATGTCTTCCAGATCTTATTATCCCATGCTTCAATATGAAGGGAGCGACGCCTACTTACCACCAAAGGTAATGCGATCACTAATTCGGCTCTTATAACCAATCTGATGGAGGCCTCCCACTTACCCACCCAGTTGGGAGTTGTCCATTGTAGGTCCCATCAGAAGGATGGCTCTGTTATCACTGAGGGCAATGCCAAAGCTGACCAGGCGCCACGAATGCGTGCTACCACTTCCAATTATGGCCCCTTTAGACAGCTCATCTGAAGCCCCTACATCTTCCAGTAAGAACAAGGATCTTTTCAAGTTCCTTCATACTCTACACCATTCCAATTCTCAGTCTTTGACCCTTTTTTTACAGAGCTTCTTCTCCCTCAACCCTTCTGACATAGCCATGATAGAGAATATAGCCTCTAATTGTCAGATCTGTCAGCGGACCAAACCTCATACTCCTTTAAGGCCCAAACCTTTCCCTTTCCACCAAGCCCAGGGACACATTCCCGTTGCTGACTGGCAAGTAGACTTCACCAACATGCCCACAGTATGGCACACTAAATACCTCCTTGTCTTTGTGGACACTTTCTCTGTTTGGGTTGAGGCATTTCCCACTTCCAATAAAAAGGCTTCCACTGTAGCTTCAATCTAACTGACAGACATCATCCCTAGGTTTTGTATGCCCACTTCCCTACAATATGACAATGTCCCTGAGATTATTTCTAGGATCACACAAAAGGTCTCTCAAGCCCTCTCCTTCAAGTGGCATTTCCACTGTCCATATTACCCCCAGGCTTCAGGGAAAGTGGAAAGGGTAAATCATACTCTGAAGGAAGTCCTTACCAAATTGACAATGGAATTAAACTTAGACTGGGTCAAAATCCTTCCCTTTGCTTTGCTTCGAATCAGAGCTCTTCCTAAGAAACCATCTTTACTGTCTCCCTTTGAGATAATGTATGGAAGACCTCTTATACCCTCTGGGTTGGTCACTTCACAAGGACCTCTCACCCGAGATTTGTCTTTGCCTCTCTTGTTTCATCTCCGCTCTGAACACTGGAAATGTCAGAACTGGCTTCTTCCGGACCCAGTCTCCTCTCCAAACACTCCTCCCTTAACACCTGGGAGTCTAGTCTATTATAATACCCCAGAGGAGAAAGGGACTCTTGCACCAAAATGGGAAAGCCCCTATCCTTTCATTCTCTGTACCCCCACCGCCGCCAAACTCTCCTTACCAGACAACCGTCTCACTCCCTGGATTCCCATTTCTAGGTTGAAGCCATATCACCAGGAGGCCCCACCTGCTGACGACAGGACCATGCCAGAGGAACTCCAAGAATCACCTCCTGAAGCTCCCCTTTAATCCTGCTTTCCACACCCATCTCACCCATTTAAGTTGCGGCTCACACGGTGTTCCCTGCAGCCCAATTCCTCTTAAAGAAGGCACAATGAGCTCTCCCAACACCCTAGTCTTCTCTAACTGCTTGTTTTTTGTGCTCTGCTTTTTTTCTGTGCTCTGTTGGGACTTGTCTTTACCCTCCTAACCTACCATGTATTTATTCACTCTTCGGGAACGATACTCAGAACATGGCATGCAGAAGGTCCGCGCAGTGGATGCAACTACTTGCTTCATCCAGAACTGCACCTCTATTTCCCTAAAATTGTCACCTTCAAGGACCTTCGTCCTTGGTAGCTGGAACTGGCCTTTCATTTGCTTCCTTTTTAATCAAACCAAAGACTATTGTCATTGGTGGCCTGAGATATATAATGGGTGTCCCTATTGGTCATGCAGGTTCCATGATGAACGTGGTAGCTGTTCTTACCACTCACTTGGCTACTCTGAAGGGTTGACTTCTAGTTACCTAAAGTGGCATAAAGGCTCTTCATCCGATAACAATGGATCGTATACTTCAGATATACCTGACCCCAAGGCCAAACGTTGGGGCTATGTTGAGTTTGCTCTCTATGCTGGGACAACCTCAGCAAGACCCACAGGGTGGATGACTGTTGGCCGCACCCTGATTACGCCACCTAAGGCAACCAATCATGTAGTCGAACACATTAAGGAGTCAGAATCAAAACTGGATAAAGGCCATTGCAACAGATGTTTTTTCGTCCTCTGCCTGAGGATCAAAAGAAGTATATTTCCTATATGCTTCCATAATTCTCTCCAGAATCATAGAGGGAGACTCATTAGGACCTTGGATTATCTCTCTTACCATGGCCAAATTAGTCGGCCCTCTGGCGGCCACTCGGAGCCCCGCCATTAGAGCCCTGTGATAAGTGGACAAATGCTACCAACCTTCAAAGGTGTTGGGATCCCAGTTTGGTCGGTTCATGGGCCCATAAGGATGAAGAGGGAGCATCACAGTGGCTTCTGAGTTTTCTATTTTCCGTAGCTGGCGGGTTTCTTTAGGTGGCCCAGCTTCCACCAGAAAAGGAGGGGCTGCTGCTGCTGCGGAGAAGTCCCTTGGAGGGCTTGGGTCTGGCCCAATTGCCTCTAGTGGCGGAGAGGCTGAGTCAGTGGCGGGAGAATCATCTGGAATGTGTTGGGGGTTGGGGAGCGAGGGCAGAGGATAAGGAGGGGGAGGATTGTCCAGTCTTGTGACTCAGGAAGAATGGGGGGAAGATGGGGAGGGAACGGAAGGTTTGAATGATAGGATCCTGGGGAAGGGGTATATGGCTGTTGATCTGGGTGGCCACGTGGTCCCGGCTGAAAGACAATATCTCTGACTTTTTGGATTAGATTGAAGTAGAAGGATCCTTCTGGGGGCCACCCGACTTTGAGGATGGGCAATTCTGAAACACAGAGAGTCTGCCAGGTCTGACATTTAACTGAAAAATAATGATTCTTGGCCCTTGAGCGGACATCAGTCCAATGATCAAGGGTCAGGGACAGAAGCGTGAAAGTGCTTTGTCCCATAATGGGAGTTACTCATAAAGAGACAGTGAAGACACAAACGCAACACAAACAAAGACAAACAGTAAACGTTTAACATGGGTCCAAGACAAATATTAGAACTCAGTAACTGGCAAAACCTGATGGGTTAGACAATAAAGACAGACAGTAAACTCAACATGAGTTCGGGACAATGAACAAAACTGTGTAGCCAGCAAAACCTCATGGGCTGGCAAACCGAATCCTGAAGCAAAATATAACCGAGTTGAGGAAACTAATATTCCTTGATTTCCCTCGTCCTCTGGAGTGTCCCCCAGGGACGTTGCCAGTAGCTCTGTGACACGTCTGCCACCCACTGTCAGAGAGAGCTAATGCTCTTCACCGACAGCCACTTTGCCAAGCCCTAACCTGAAACCCGAAACCAGAAAGAGGCGCCTTTCTTACCCCGAGAGGAGTCCCTTGGGGTCTTTCGTCCGCTGCTCCGGATATCTCACCTGGGGCCTCCAGATGAAAAGGTGGGGCGAACATCGGAGGAAAAGACCACCAACAGGCTTTCTCATGCAACACCAAAGGGTTTATTGGGGGTATAGCGTGCTGGAGCTCAGGGCTCACTTCAGAGGAACAAAGAACAAAGAGCCCCGAGAACCACTTGAGTGGAGTTTATATACATTCTTTAGAGAGGGCAGGGACTTTACATACATCATAGCCTCCTTTAGCAAATCATCATATACCGCGGGAAAATCAAATAACAACTCTAAAACATGATTAGCACATTCATTGGCGGGAACAGGTTGGGCAGGTGGTGATTGGTCAGCCGTAAGAAGGGGTATACATTTAAATTGATTGGTGGATGCACTGTGATGTATACGTGGTGAGCTGCATGGTTTCTGGGAAGGGGCTGTTAAGTAACTAGGTCCTCAGGGAAGATTTCAACACACATCTAATGTGCAAATCCGGGAATTGTCTTAACTGCCACAGAAATTTCAGGTGCTGAGTGCAGCTTGGAAACTTTACAAAACCTGGTTCTTTACATTTCAATTTCAATTTCTTTTATTCTTTCAGAACCTTACAGAGGAAGGCGAGAGAGTTCATAGACAATTACTGCTCTTTTGGCCATTTTGGTTTTGGATGCACACATGGGATCTTTCTTTAGATCCATCTGGTGCTGATAATCTAAGCCACATCCTCAAACAGGGCCAAGAGGCTGATTAAAACATATCCATTTCCAAAGCAATTACTACTCTGAAGTCAGTTACAGAACTCAGTCTTCTAGGAGAATCACGCCAGTGTTAAAGCCCAGGTGAACACAGTCATCTCTTCCAAAAGCCACACAAGTTACCACAATTAAAATCAAAACAATCCCACATGGCCCTCATCTACTTCCATATAGTCACTCATCATAATCTCTGGCTGGAGGTTTCCTTAAATGGCACAGCCCAATAGAGTGTCCATAATAAGCTCCCTTCTCCTCATTTACCTAAATTCAGGGTGGCCTGGACACCCTTCCTGTGAACCAGGATTGATCACATAGTTCTGCCATTAATACTGCTCTACTTCTCCAATTTGAGGCCTACTGACTATCAGGTATAGTATGTGATTTGGAGTCATTATTAAACCCAAGCACCTTTGCAGGGATTGGAAGAACTCATTTGACACAAAAAATCCCAATACTCCCTTGATGGAGGTCAAGAACCAAACACAGGAAGGCAAGAGACTTCACCCACAATGACTGATTTTTTGCCATTTTGGTTTTGGATGCACACATTGGATCTTTCTTTAGATCCATCCGATGCTGATAATCTAAGCCACAGCCTCACACAGGGCCAAGAGGCTGATTCAGACACATCCCTTTCCAAAGTAATTAAGCAAAGAGCCACTGGTGATGCCCATTCCTTTCCATTTTAAAACTGTTTTCTTCAGGCTTCACAAAGGGTGGCCTGAGGCAAAGACCTTCCTGACATTCAGGGCAACAGAACAATAGGTAAGCAAAAGGCCCAAAGCAGGGTTTCTCTACTGAGACTTTCCTGGTCACACTGATATCTGAGTTTTCTGAGATGCTTGCCATTCCCTTCAGCTATGGATTACATGGCCACGTCACAGAGTTTGGAGGTGGTACATATTTTGGACACAAAATCATGAGCCTATTGTGGAGAGTGGCCAGAATTCAGGAAGAAAACAGGAACTTAGGAAGACAGTACATGTTGTCCATCGATAAGGCAACCTGCAGTCCATTCCTAAAATGGGTAGGATGAATGCTGGGAAGCTTTCTACTAGACAGGACACATCCATTGATGCATTCTCTTTTCTAATGTCTACAACCACGGACACAGTGGGATACACAGACATAGAAACACTCGCCTTGTCAAAAGACTTTCTAGAAACATTCCACTCCAAACCAAGCAAGCCGCCTTTCCTACCTATTCTCAGAACATAAGACAAAACCACAAACTCACACCCACACTGAAAAAGGCACCTCCTTCCCCAAAGTAAGTCTGTGACTATCCAGAGTGTCCTCTGACTGGTGGGCCATACTATGTTCCCCAGAAATGGCCTGTCCTGTCTCAGATCTGGTCTCCATGGCCAACTCTGTGAAATATCAGGGGCCCGTGGTGAGCCACTTCTTGCTTTCTCTGGAAAGGCCAGTCTTCAAAATTTCCTGGCATTTGGCCATCCTCATATCAGTAGGTACCAAAAAAGACTTACTCTGTCCTTGGTAAATCCAAACAAGTGATCCCACTGTACTGGGACTGGGACTGGTTCTGGATGCCTGGCTTCCTGGATCCCAAGTTCAGAGAGTTCCATCACCAAGGAAGTGAGGTGAGGTCACTTCCTTCAGAAACTGAATGACGTCACTGCCTTAGCAACCACTTTTTCCGAACAGTTGCTTCCATACTTCCTCTGACACTTTCACAATTTCGATTGGTATCTCAACCATAGGAACCCGGGAACAGCTCTCCACAAAGGCCTTTGTTTGTCCATCTTTTCTACATTAAGGAGAGAGGGTGAATGAGACACAACCCTTCATCCTTACCAGGTTGTTTTCCATGGAAGATGACTTTTGCTCTCTCACGTTCTTCATAGTTGCCTACATGTTCTCCAGGGATCATTTCTGCATGGACCTTTGAGGTTTTCAGCAGGTGGAAGATCCACTACATTCCTGTATTGTAAGACCAACACTGTCCCTGCTGTTCTGTAATGTTAGATTGAGGGAACAGTGTATGGTTAGGGTTAATAACATGTGTGATTTGGGTTAGGAATAATTCTGCTGGATGAATAATGGTATTGGGAACCTGCGATATGTATGAGAATATATAGGTGAAATATATGTATGAAAACAGAAATCTAGGTAAGATTTGAAGCCCAAAAGAGCATTTTGCCCTTGATTGGAATACTTAGATTTGAATTAGGTTCTGCACAGATTTGTCAGATTAATCAATATACAATGGCATAGGACCTTGTACCTTGCATGATTGAATGTCGAAGAGAACATCCAGTCAAAAAGGGATAGTCGGAAGTGAAAGGTTAATAAAATAGGTATTTGTCACTTCCTGGGAAGAATGTTGTGTTTATTCCGAGCATAATGGAGTTGTAAAAAAAAATATATGATTAAATTAAAAAGACACCATGAAGAGTGTCAATGAGAGAGTGAGAGGACCAAAAAAAGTGGTTTGAGTCTTGGTTCACATAGTCCCCCTGTTTGACTACTTTTTTATCAACCCTGGCCTGTCTGATAATAATCTCCATATTATTGCTAACTATAAAACCCTGTTTGCTCAACCGTGTAATTTCTTTTCTCTAAGCTCAAATTGGACAAGTTAAACTCATGGTAATACCCCACTAGCAGACATAGAATGTGACACCCCACAATGATCACTTTTATGATTAAAAGTAGCTAGAAGAAGAAGTGGGGAATGAAAGATTAATAAAATAGGTACTTGTCACTATTTTTTCTGTATGCTTAACAAAACACTGTTGAAATATTGAGAACTGTTTGCTAATCTTGTTCCCAGAATGTCCTGTCCCCAAATGCCAAACTGCAGAATGTACTCCCTCACCCGGTTGAATGCAAACCGCCCACTCTCCCTCACCCATCAATAAACTTCACTCCCTGCCCTCCCCAAAGAAAGTATATAAGCTCTGCTTAAGCTCTTCTCAGGGCTCTCTGCTCTATTCAAGTGAGCTCCGATCCCCTGCATGCTGACCCCCTATAAACCCTTTGCTGTTGCATGAGATAGTCTTTTGGTGGTCTCTTCCTCCGAAGCTCGCCCAGTGTTTACTTTGATGATTGGGTGTAGAAAAGAACATTCAGTCAAAAAGGGATAGTCGGTAGGATTAGGAAGATAGTTGTTAGGTTTAGGAAGAAGAATGAGTATAGGTTTTGGAAAAAAAATATTCTTTATCAATAGGGTTTTGTTTAGAGTGTGAATGTAAATGTTAGCCCACGTGAAGAGTCAGTCACAATAGTGAACCGGAGAAAATATGTAGGAAAACAGATATCAATAGAGATATTATGAAATAAGGCAAAATATAAAGTGGGTGATAGGATTAGACATTTTCAACAGGGTTGAATTTGAATATATGATCTTAGGAAGAAACCAATATGTAGTCACTAATTGGATTGATATTTGAGAGCATTAGGCAACCTGGACATGGCTGTGTTTAGTAATCCATGTTCATTTTCAATTTAGGCTTTGGTACAATAATAAGTGTGAACCTTGCATTTTGTCTGCAGAATATTACTGTGATAAAATGTATATGTAGATCAGGTGACATGAGTAATTTTTCCATCATTTCTGGGAGCAATATTTTGAAGATTAATAAGTTAGTATTGGGAGTACAAAGAGGTGTACCTTGTGTCTATGAATATAGAGCTAATGCATGAATAGACCATACTGTTAATAAATAATATAACTGGTCCACTTTAAATAATGCATTGGATTCATATCTTAAAATATATAAGAAATCTTATATTGATATACATACATTCATTCCAACTAGTTATACATCTAATAGTAAAATTAAGTTTATGCTTTATCATGAAAGGTGTGTGAGTTTTTCTTCAAAAGTGATTATGGAAATCAAAAATAATGTGTTTTGAAAGAAGTCTCATGAAAAGACCAGTCAAGAACCATGAAAAAATACATGTGTTCTGAAGCAGGAAGTGATTGAAAGTGAAACAAATGCCTCTAAATTAGCGAACTTGTGGATGAAATATATATCCTATTATGTGCATAAACTGAAGAAATAGTAATGTACCAGTTTTGAATAAAAATGAACGTCAAAATACACATCATGTCCCATAGGAATCAATTTGCATTGATGTTAACCTGGGTCAGTTACTGTATTAATTTTAGGATTTGTAGGCACCATTCACTGAAGATAGTTTTCAGTACTAGGAAACAAATACATATTTCAGGTGGATGAATATTTCTGATGATAATCTTGTGAAAAGTTGATTATAAATTCACATATATGAATATGAATGAATTTAGGAAATGTATAAAAAGACACATGTATTTCATATTTTGAAAAATCTGGAAAGTTTGTATATATATATATATATATATATATATATATATATATATATATACACACACACACACACACACATACACACACACATGCACACAGACATTAAAAAGTAGCAATATATATGCCAATTGAAATTCACCATGAAATATATATCATCCACAGATTCAAAAATATTCATTTTACTGAACATGGATTTATGTATAATGTTGTTAAACTAGGAAGCTCACACAGAGTTCGAATTTTAACTTCCAACAGCATTTAGGAGAAGTGATCTCTTCTCACAATGTGTATCTGCCAAGTCAACCACCTCACAAGAATGTACGTGTTGTACCTTGTAGGATTCTATATGTGCATATAAAAATACATGTGCAAATAGGCTACAGAGAAAGGGAGACAGGAATTCACATATTTGTTAACTTTAAAAACACATGGAGAACAATTTCTACAAAAGTTGACTAGATTTATAACTCCTACACTACATAATGCAAAAGGCAAATTCAACTATACACCATGCCTTCTCTGAACTGCTTGTATTTCTATTCTGTTTGGATTATTATTCTCCATCATATTAGGATAAGTAGTCAGAGTCTAGTAGGCTAAGGGTTAGTGTCAGGGATTCAGTATTTCCAATGGAAAATTGGAAAAGGTATCCAATGTGTATGTAATTATGTGCTTTGAAAAATCTTCCCACTCTTATCCAGAACAATGCCTTGACATTACCTTTGCCCCAAGTAAGACACAATTACAGGAGAAGAGTTCGAAAATCTGTGCATATATATATGGAATGCAATATGCTCAATTGTTCACAAACTTGGAGGTGGTAGAGGAGTTTAAAAAAGTAATGGACAGGGTAAACCCTCCACAAAAATGGAGCTTTGCTGGCCTAAAGACTTCTTGAGAAACTGCCTCTGAGGTTGGGCACTTGAAATATATGTTGTTGTCAGGAGCTTAATCTTCATTTGTGGTGAGACAATTAAAGCTGGATCTGCATCTATGTGACCTGAAGGATCTTGTTTCTTATTTTCCAATGAACATGAGACAGCAGTGCTGAATTCTCTCTTTGTAGGTAAACTGTGGCCACTGGGGGCTATGTGTCTCCCTGTGAGGACTGTGAAACCATTTGATCATCCTCCAATTTTCGTGGTGTTTCTTGCTGCTGTACTGGGAGTTTGGTATTTGCTTCGTGAAATACAAAGATTTCAACTGGGACAAAGTGCTAGAGGGAGTTCTGTCACGTGTGGTGTGTCAGGGTCTGCAAGAGAATGCACCAACCAGGCCTTTATCCCACATAGCTTTGTCCCTTGACCATAGCAACCTGATTCTGAACATTGCCCTGAAAACTCTCCATATAACAGGATGCATTTACATATAAGGGTCTGCTGGCTACACTATGTCAGTCACAAGCTATTTGGAAGCCAATGGAAGGTCCACATGACTCCACCACAGATGTTTTATCACACACCTCCACACCACTACTCTAGGCCCACTACTCAGGAGGCTCCAACTTACTGGCATCACTGTTCTTCAACATTTTCATGAAACCCAGTCAATCAAGGCACTGTATTGTATACTCATGATCAGCAACAGGACATCCAAAGTTTCTCCAGTGCCACCTGGTCATGGGAATTTCAAAAATTTGATGGTATTCATCTAGCCATTTTTCAAGGATGAAGTTGGAGGCACTGTGGGTTTCAATTCATTCAGGAACCACTAAATGGTGAGGAAGTTCATTTCAATGAAATCTCTGGACAACACTCACAGGAAAGGCTTCCCAAAGAGTGGCCAAAAGGTCACATGAAGCCAGGCCCATTGAACTGTACAATGTGAGGTCCATGTGTGTTTTGACTCTCAAATATGGCTTCCATGTTTTTCATAATAAAATCATGTGATATCCTGGCTGAGATTCACAGTGCTCTGTGGAAAACCAACCTGGGACTAGATTTCAGATTCCAAGGGTGAATCTCATGTGTGGCCTCCTAAAATCCCAACTCAATTCATGGCAATACTACTCTGAGGTCAGTTCCAGAACTCAGTCTATAAGGGGAATCACCCAAGAGTGAAGCCCTGGTGGACCCAGTCATCTCTTCCAACTGCCACAAAAATGACCACAATTATAACCAAAACACTCCCACATGGCCCTCATTTTCTTCCATATAGATATTCATCATAACTTCTGGCTAGAGGTTTCCATAAGTGGCTCAGCTCAAGACAGTGTCCAATATAAGCTTCTTTGCCCCTCATTTGCCTAAAGTAAGTGTGGCCTGCACACTCTTCCTGTCAACCAGGAGTGATCAAATAGGCCTGCCATTAATACTGCTCTGCTTCTACTATTTGAGGCCTACTGACTGTCAGGTATAGATTCTTATGTGGTTTGTAGTCATGAGACAACACTAGCACATTTGCAGGGCTTTGAAAAACTCATTTTACTCAAGGGTCAATAATCACACTTGATGGAGGTCAGGAACCTAACAGAGGAAGGTGAGAGACTTCATCCACAATGACTGATCTTTTTGAATTTTGGTTATGGATGCACACATGGGATCTTTCTTTAGATCCATCAGGTGCTGACAATCTAAGCCCCAGCTTCACCGAGAGCCAAGAGGCTGATTCAGACACATCCATTTCCAAAGAAATTAAGCGAAGAGCCACAGGTGATGCCCACTCATTTCCATTTGAATACTGTTTTCTTCAGGCTTCACAAAGGGGTGGCCTGAGCCAAAGACTTTCCTTACATTCAGGGCAACAGAAAAATAGGTAAGCAAATGGCCCAAAGCAGGGTTTTTCCACTGAGACTTTCCTGGTATCTGAGTTTCCTGATATCTGAGTTTTCTGACATGCTCCACTTCCCTTCAGCTATCCAGTACATGGCCATGTGACAGAGCTTGGAGGTGCTACATAGCTTGGACACAAAACTTTGAGCCTATTCTGGAGAGTGTCCAGAATTCAGGAAGAAAACAGGAACTTAGAAATATAGTAGGTTTTGCCCATTGATAAGGCTAGTCGCAGTCCATTCATAAATTGGCAGTATGAATGCTGGGAAGCTTTCTACTAGACAGAACACATCCATGATGCATTCTTTTTCTAATACTAAGACCACGGAGAGAGTGGGATACACAGTAATAGAAACACTCACCTTGTCAGAGGACATACTAGATACAGTCCTCTCCAAACCAAACAAATCGCCTTTCCTACATATTCTCAGAACATGAGACAAAACCACAAACTCACACCCACACTCAAAAAGACACCACCTTTCCCAAAGTAGGTCTGTGACTATCCGGAGTGTCCTATGATGGGTGGGACATACTATATTTCCAAGAAATGCACTGTGCTGTCTCAGTTCTGGTCTCCTTGGCCAACTCTGTGAAGTTGTCAAAAGTCACTGGTGAGCCACTACCTTCTTTCTCAGGAAAGGCCTCTCTTCTTAGCTTTCCTAGCATTTGGCCATCCTCACATAACTAGGTACCAAGAAAGACTGACTCTGTCCTTGGTTTACCCAAACAAGTGAGACCACTGGAACTGGGACTGGAACTGGCTGTGGTTGCCTGGCTTCCTGAATCCCAAGTTTAGAGAGTTCCATCACCAAGGAAGTTATGTGAGGTAACTTCCTTCAGGAAGTGAATGAAGTCACTGCCTTGGCAACCACTTTGTCCTAACAGTTGCTTCCAAGGGTCCCATGAGATGGAGGGTGCACCTACTTGCTGTGACATTTTCACAAGTTAGAATGGTATATCAACCATAGGAACCTGGGCACAGCTCTCCACACAGGCTTGGTTTGGTCCATCTTCTCTACATTAAGATGAAAGAGGCTGATTCAGACACATCCCTTCACCCTGACCAGGTTGTTTGCGATGGAAGTTGACTTTTCCTCCCTCAGGTCCTTCATTGCTGCCTACATCTTCTCCATGGATCATTTCTGTATTGACCTTTGAGGTTCTCAGCAGGTGGAAGATCCCCTACACTCCTGATTGTAAGACCAACTCTGTCCCTGCTTTTCTGTAAAGTTAGATTGAGGGAACAGTGTATGGTTAGGGTAATAACAGGTTCGATTTGGGTTAGGAATCATTCTGCATGATGAATAATGGCATTGGGAACCTGTGATATTTACAAGAATATACAGGTGAAATATAAGTATGAATACAGAAGTCTAGGTAAGATTTGAAGCCCAGAAGAGCATTGGGTCCTTGATTGGGATACTTAGCTTTGAAATACCTTCTGCACAGATGTCTCAGATAAATCGATAAACAATGGCATAGGACCTTGTAAATTGGATGATTGAATGTAGAAGAAAACATCCACTTAAAAAGGGTAGTCGGTAGGATTGGAAAGATAGTCAGTAGGTTTAGGAAGAAGAGTGAGTATAGGATTTGGTCCAAAAGTTCTTTAGCAATAGGGTTTCTCGTAGAGAATGAATGTAAATGTCAGAACATGTGATGAGTCAGTCACAATGATTAACTGGGGAAAATATATAGGGAAGCAGATATCAATAGAGACAGGAAGAAATCAGGCAAAGTATAAATTGATTGATAGGATTAGACATTTTCAACATGGTAGATGTTGAATATACAATCTTAGAAAAAAACAAATATTTAGCACCAATAGGATTAACATTTGAGAGCATTAGGCAATCTGGACTTGGATGTTTTTAGTAATCCATGCTCACTTTCCATTTAGGTTTTGGTACAATCATAAGTGTGAACTTTGCATTTTGTGTCCAGAATATTACTGTGATAAAGTGTATATGTAGATCAGGTGACATGAGTATTTCTTCCACCAATTCTGTGGTCAATATTTTGAAGATGTATAAATTAGTATTGGGTGTACAAATAGATCTACCCTGTGTCTACAAATATAGATAAAATGAATGAATTGACCATACTGTGAATAAATAATATAACTGGTTCCAACTTTAAATTATGGATTGAATTGATATCTGAAAATATACAGGAAATCTTATATTGATATACATACATTCATTACAACCATTTATAGATCTAATGGTAATATTAAGGTTATGGTTTGTCATGAAGAGTGTGTGAGGTTTGCTTCAAAAGCGATTATTGAAATCTAAAATGAAAAGTAGTCTCATGAAAAGACCAGTCAAAAAACATGGAGGAATACATGTGTACTGAAGCAGGAAGTGATAGAAAGTGAAACAAATGCCTATAAATTTGAAAACTTGTGAATGAAATATATATCCTATGATGTGCATAAACTGAAGAAATAGTCATGTAACATTGTTGAATAAAAATGAATGTCATAATACACATCATGTACCATAGTAATCTACTTGCATTGATGTTAAAGTGGGTCAGATACTGTAGAAAAATTAGGACTTCTCTGCACCATTCACTGAATTTAGATTTTAGTACTAGGAAACAATATGTATTTGAGGTGGATGAATATTTCTGAGAATAATTTTGTGAACATTTGATTATAAATCCACATACATGAATATGAATGCATTTAGGGATTGTATAATAAGACACATATATTTTATATTCTGAAAAATCTGGAGAGTGTGTATATATATATATATATATATATATATATATATATACACACACACACACACACACACACACACACGCACGCACAGACATTAAAAGGTAGCGATATATATGCCAATCGAAATTTATTATGAAATATATATCTTTCACAGATCCAAAAATATTCATTTTACTGAACATGGATTTATGTATTATCTTGTTCAACTAGGAAGCTCACCCGTAGTTTTAATTTTCAGTTCCAACAACGTTCAGGAGGAGTGATCTCTTTTGACAATTTGTATCTGCCAAGTCAGCCACCTCACAAAAGTGTACATGTGATACCAGGTAGGATTCTATATGTGCATACAAAAATACATGTGCTGAATAGGATACAGATAAAGGGCGACAGGAATTCACGGATTTGTTATCTTTAAAACACATGGAGAACTACTT
Source organism: Callospermophilus lateralis (assembly GCF_048772815.1). Lineage (NCBI taxonomy): Eukaryota > Metazoa > Chordata > Mammalia > Rodentia > Sciuridae > Callospermophilus > Callospermophilus lateralis. Next base: position 285,035 of record NW_027512618.1, on the reverse strand, counting down.
CAATTTAATATTGACTTGATTTATAACACCTACCCTTTATCATACAAAAGGTAAGTCCAGCTATACACCATGCCTCCTCTGAACTGCTTGTATTTCTATTCTGTTTTGGTTATTTTGCTCCATCAATTTAGGATTGACACAGTCTGGCTGGGCACAATTCAGGAGCCACTTGTCAAAAGCTAACTTAATTTTTAGAACCACACACGCCAAAAAATAGCTCCTCGGGAAAAACACTCAGAGCACAACTGCCACCACCGGCTTCCCACAAGCTCTCAACCTCCCCTCTCCTCCTGCTCTTGAGGTCGATTGGCTGGGTTGTTTGAGCAGAGCCAAAAAAGTCCCCCAAAAAGCAGCTCCATAATTTGAAAGGGTGGGGAAACAGCCCAATGGGCATCACCGCAGAGGAGCCAATCAGCTAGATGTTGCTGGGGCCGCTGTGAGCCAACCATCAGCTGGCAGTCTGAAAGTTTGCTTTGGCCCCTTGGGCTGTGGCTCTCAACATCTAACCCTCTCTGTTTAAACAACAAGCATGTGGCTTAGGGACCATGCCTGCCTTAAGTTGTCCAATAGTACATATGGTCCTTACCCATTATGGAATGAGCTGACCTCAAGGTGTCAGCCTCCTGTCTTAGATTGGTACCATTGTAATTGGATCTTACCCGTCACTGACTACAGGTCCAGTATACATCCACACCTGTGGAGAGGTCTTTGTACCAGCGGGCGGGTGAGGCTCTTTGCCTCATCTCTGTTGGCCCCCTAATTTTAGCTGAACAACCATGACAAGCAGAAGGGAGGAAGATACACCAAGGCAATTGATGGCTCTTTTTGAAAAAATTGTACCACCGATGACATCATCAGAGAAATACCCCAACACTACCACACGTCACTGCACCAACAGATAGTTCACAATGCAGGCAGGTGAGTTCACAATGCATACAAGTGATACATAGTCCAGGCAAGTTCTGCAAGCAGTTCAGTGATGGCTATTGCAGAAGCTGTAGATTGGTTTTATCTTTGACTTCACATGCACTGGAATGAAGATAGAAATTCTGGCAACAATGCCTAAAGAAAGAATTATGTAACATTCCAAAAGGCACTAAAAGAAAACAATTTTCTTAACAATTTACATTGTCTAGAAGAGAATTATTAAATATAATGAAAAGAAAAGGTGGATCCAACATGGCGGCGGGCAGAGAGGCTGCGCTTTTAATGCACTCCCAGTGATGGGGTCATAAAGTCGCAAGGATAACTCTTTGATTCTACCAACGGAGATTCTCCTAGCAAAATTCCACTGAAGGGAGACTGCCCGGGAGCTACAAGAATTTTTTTGAAGCGTCTGTGTGACCCGGACGAGTGGGACCCTGCCACTAGACGCGGAGTTCGAGATTCACCAGCCACAGTCTGCGCACCGCGGGCACAGCTGCAGATCCGTCCACCGGCCCGCAGTCAAAGTGACTGGGTCCTGCTAGACGCCGAGACACAGCTTGGCAGGAAGAAGTCTTTAGCCAAGCCTCCACGCGCCAGGAGCTGAGGTGAACTGGGCCGGACCAGTCCCACCCCTCCCCTCGGTCAATCCGGCAAGAAGCCTGGGGCCCACCATAGCAGAGAGGTGACATCATCGGAGTTCGGCCGGCGAAATTCCTTCCCAGCAAAATCCACTTTAGCAGGTGTGTGACTCCCCATACTGATACAAGCAGCCAGGAAACTTCATTGACTTCTCAGGGGTCGTGTCCGTAGGGAAGCAGAGGGGAGCCCAGAACCCAAGGCCCCCATATCACCAGTGGTGACCCCTAAGGTCTTATCCGCCAGTTTACCACAGCACTGAGGCTTAAAAGGGGCACTCGGTGGGGCTGCAAGTGTAACTAGATCTCTGGAGAATCACTTCTGGGGAACAGGACCTGGCTGGCAGGCTGACAGGAGGAAGGGGGTTAAGAGCTGGAGAAGTGAAATGGCTCTGGACTGACAAGTCTGAGAGACCCCCAGAAGACGCCCTACAGGGATAGCTCTCGGCAGGTAGAGAGCAGACACTCCGCTTGGAAGGCACAGCTCCGCCTACTGGAAGAGAAGAAGGTGGATCTCTAAGACTTTAATTTTTTTTGTTGTTGTTGTTGCTGTTGTTGATATTTTTTTCTCTCCTTCTTCTCTCCCTGTTCCTTTCCCCCATTTTCCTTCTCTCTTTCTATCCCATTTCAAGTTTTATTGTTCTTTTCATTCCCCTCTAATCTATCTCTCCCTCTATCCTTTTTTTCTTTTTAAGAGCACCTTCATTCTCCTACCCCCCAACTCTCATTCCAAGCATTACATCTTCCATTGTGTGTAATTCTCTAAATGCAAATAGGTGAATGTCTCAAGGCTGTCTATAAGACTCCTAAATACCTAGCTACTACCAACACCCTGATCCAATTGCCTGGTAGTATCCACCTTCAGTGGAGCAATCTTCTAAAGTAGCCGAGACATACTAACCATTGTACCACCAGAGAACCCATCCTAAACATAGTCCTAAGAACAAACAGCAAATCATTATATGCATACAGAACCTAGAAGCCTTATATGAATTAAATGAATCAGCTTTAAAGTACAACAAAGCCCAAAATTTTTAGGCATAATCTTCCACCACAAAAGAGAGACAACAGAGATATACAAAGCCAAAACAAATGTATAGGAGAAAGCAGTTACAAAGCAGTCAAACAGAGCTGGAAAGCAACGTGAACAATATGAAGAAACAAGGGAAAAAGGGGTTACAAACAATGCAGGACAATCTAAATATACAGGAGGACCTAGAAGAATCAGAAATATGGACAGGGAAAGAAATCAAGGCATTCCTAATTCAGATGGAACGGAATATTAGAGAAGACATGAGACAGCAAATCCAAGCATTGAAAGTATATTTTGAAGAGGAACTAACCACACAAATTAAATCCGCAAAGAATGAGCTTTATCAGGAGATAGAGGTGTTAAAAAATAATCAAGTTGTAATCATAGAAATGCAAGAAACCTTAAATCAGATTAAAAGCGCTAATGAGAATATTACAAACAGACTAGATCAAGTAGAAGTCAGAACATCAGATAATGAAGACAAAGTATATCAACTTGAAAAGAATATAGTCAACACAGAAAAGATGTGAAATCAAACATATAACACAAAACATAAGTGCACACATAATATAATACATACAACACATGACATAATATTAAAGGCCTTATGACTTTTTACAGGTGAAATCTCCATTGCAATGTCTAAAAACTCTATTGTCCAAAAATAGAACTGATCAGCAAAACATTAACCTAGTTCTGTATGAGCTAAAAAAAAACAAAATAAAACTTCATGATATGAGAAAGGGGAATAATAAAATAGATTTGAAAAAAACATTCTGGTTCTGTCACAGATGTAAGAACAGCCAAACTGGAGTTCTGCATATCAGCTCTTATTGATTTGAGCCAAATCATCTTATTTTTGGTCTGTAGAAATCTCTTTAGTTAATCTCTCTGGAATCCAAATTGGCTACTGTTCTCCCTGTGGAAACACAAAAACAGACGCCGGACTCCAGACAATTACTTGGTCAGGACCTTTCCATTGTCCTGTTAGAATATCCTTCCAAAGTACCTTGGGCTTATGTACATTTTTTGGACATATATGCCTTTCTGCAGCACTAAGCCCTGATGAACCCAAATTTAAAAAGTTTAGAGTAAAAGGGTTATTTTAAGTTTACCTTTGGGGAATATATAACCCTTCCCAATTTGTTCTTTTTGCTTTAATATGTACGTTTTAATAGTTTCATGTGCTCTTTCAACTATGCCTTCTCCCTGTGGATTTTATGGGATTCCTGTTATATGAGTAATGCCAAATGATGAGCAAAATTGTTTAAAAGAAGTAGAAGTATAAGCAGGGGCATTATCTGTTTTTAACTCTTTTGGAACGCCCACAGTGGCAAAATTTTGTAAGCAATGAGCTATAACATCTTTAGTTTTTTTCTCCAGCAAGAATGGAGCCCATCAAAAATCCAGAAGAAGTATCAACTGTAACATGCAAATATTTTAATTTTCCAAATTCTGGCAAGTTTGTGACGTTCATCTGCCAAATATGGTTAGGTATCAATCCTCTAGGATTGACTCCAAGATTAACTTGTGGTAAAAAGGTCACACAATTTTGACATTGTTTTATTATTTGTCTAGCTTGTTCCTTAGTTACTTTGAAATGCTTTTGTAAAGTATTAGCATTGACATGGAACTTTTTATGAAAATTTGTAGCTTCTTCTAGTGTATAGAAAATATGTATGAATGTCATGTGTTGTTTTATCTGCTAAATAATTGCCCAAACTAAGGGCTCCAGGCAATCCTGTATGTGTCCTGAAATATCCTATAAAAAACGGATCTTTCCTGTCCCAGATTAGACTTTGTATAGTCGAAAGCAAAGAGAAAATAGTAGAGGAAGGGGAAATCCTTCTACCATCTTCAAGTGATACTATAGCACGAACTATATACTGATTATCGGAAAATAAATTAATTACAGATGCTTTAAGCATCACAAAAGCTTGTAATACTGCATTAAGCTCTACATTTTGAGCTTAATTGTTTGGGTACTAAAAATGTAAAAGTTTGATCAGGTGTAAATATTACTGCTGTACCATTATTTGACCCATCAGTGAATATATTTGTAGCATTTATAATAGGTGTTTTTCTTGTCATTTTTGGAAAAATTACATGATGTGATGACCAAAAAGACAATAAAGGATTAGATGGTAAGTGGTTATCAAATGAAACATTAGATTTGCACATGATTATTGCCCAAGTATTTAACTAATTATCTAAATCATCAATTTGATTCATAGTATATGGAGTAATAATTTTATCTTCTTGGGTTGTATTATAGTTATAGTAGAAATATTCAAGTAAAAGAGAAGGTCTCTCGAGCTAGTCAGACAGAGATAAAAATTCAATTAAAAGAGAAGGTCTCTCTAGCTAGTTAGACAGAGGAAAAAATCAAGTGATTGATCCTGATAATGTGTCTGAATCAGCCTCTTGGACCTGTGTGAGGTTGTGGCTTAGATTCTCATCACCTGATGGATCATTCCGTGTGTGAATCCATACCCAAAATGGCCAAAAGAGCAGTCCCTGTGGATGAAGTCTCTTGCCTTCCTTTGTAAGTCTACTGAACTCCATCAAGTGAGAATACGCATCCTTTGTGTCAAATGAGTTCTTCAAAGCCCTGGAGAGTCTAGCACATAGGTTCTTGGGTTTTCTCATGACTCCAATTCACATAAAAATATCTATACCTGACAGTCAGTAGGCCTCAAATTGGAGAAGCAGAGGTGTATTAAGGGCAGGCCTATTTGATCACACCTGGTTCACAGGAAGGGTGTCCAGGCCACCATGACTTTAGGCAATGAAGAGCAAGAAAGCTTATTTTGGACACTGTCTTGGACTTCGCCACTCATGGAAACCTCCAGACAGAGCGTAGTATGAGAGTGTATATATGGAAGAAAATGAGGACCATGTGGGAGTGTTTTGGTTTTAATTGTGGTCATTTGTGTGGTAGTTGGAAGATATGACTGGGTATACCTGGGCTGAACTCTGCTGTGATTCCCCTTAGAGACTGAGTTCTAGAGCTGACTTAGAGAAGTGTTATCATGAAATATGTTGGGATTTTAGTTGGTCACGCATGAGAGTCGCCCTTGGAAACCGAGATCTAGGCCCAGGTTTGCTTTCCACAGAGCACTGGGAATCTAATCCAGGATATCACATGGTTTTATTCTGAAAGACATGGCAGCCATAGTTGAGAGTCAAAACACACATGTACCTCACATTGTAGACAGCAATAGGTCTGGCTTCCTGTGAAATTTTGGCCACTCTTTGGAAGCCTTGTCTGTGAGATTTCTCCAGAGCTTTCATTTAAATGAGCTTTCTCACCATTTAATTGTTCCTGAATAAAGTTAAACACACAGTGCCTCCAACTTCATTCTTGTAAAATGGCTAGATAAATACCATGAAATTTTTGAAATTCCCATGACCATGAAAATGGTGTAGAACAGAGATGCCAGTAAGTTGGAGCCTGATGTGAAATGGGCCTAGAAAAGTCGTGTGCAGTTGTGTGATAAAATATCTGTGGTGGGGCAATGTGGATCTGCCATTGGCTTCCAAATGGCTTGTGACTGACATGGTGCACCCAGCAGACCCTTCAATGTAAAGGCATCTTGTTATGTGGAGAGTTTTCAGGGCAATGTTCAGAATCAGATTGCTATGGTTAAGGATGCAAGCTATGTGGGATTGAAGCCTGGTTGGTTCATTATCATGCAGAACCTGACACACCACACGTGACAGAACTCCCTTTAGCACTGTGTCCCAGTTTAACTCCTTGTATTTTGTGAAGCAAATACCAAACTCACATTGCAGCAGCAAGAAACACATCGACAAGTGGAGGATGGCCAGATGGCTTTACAGTCCACACGGAAAGAGTTTGCCCGCAGTGGCCACAGTTTACCTACAAAGAGAGAATTCAGCACTGCTGCCTCATGTTCATTAGAAAATAAGAAACCATGTCCTCCAGGTCACTTAGATACATACCTAGCTTTGATGGTCTCTCTACAAAAAAAGCTAAAACTCCTGACAACAACAAATATTTCAAGTGCCCAAACTCAGAGGCAGTTTCACCAGAAGTCTTTAGTCCAGAAGAGCTCCATTTTTGTGGAGTATTTACCTGTCCCTTACTTTTGGAAACTCCTCTACCACCTTCAAGGTTGTGAACTCTTGAGCATATTACATTCCAGATATGTATTCACAGATTTTCTAACTCGTCCACTCTAATTGTATTTTACTTGGAGTGAAGGTAAAGTCAAGGCATTGTTCTGGATTAGAGTGGGAAGATTTTTGTGAAGCACATATTTACATACACATTGGATTCATTTTCCTATTTTCAATTCAAAATGCTGAATGCCTGACACTAACGCATACCCTACTAGACTCTGACTACTAATTCTAATATGATGGAGAAAAATAACCCAAACCGAATAGAAATACAAGCAGTTTAGACGAGACATAATGTATTGCTGGACTTGCCTTTTGCATTATACAGGGTAGGACTTATAAATCTAGTCAATATTTTGTTGAAATAGTTCTCCATGTGTTTTTAAAGTTAACAAATAGATGAATTCCTCTCTGCCTTTCTCTGTAGCCAATTCAGCACATGTTATTTCATATGCACATATTGAATCATACCTGTTATCACATGTAGATTCTTGTGAGGTGGCTGACTTTGCAGATACAAATTGGGAGAAGAGATCACTCCACCTAAACACAGTTGGAACTAAAAATTCAACCTATGGGTGAGCTTCGTAGATGAACAACATGATAAATAAAATCATGTTCAGTATAATGAATATTTTTGGATCAGTGGATGATATACATTTCATGATGAATTTCGATTTCCATATATATTGCTACTTTTTAAAGTCTGTGTGTGTGTGTGTGTGTGTGTGTGTGTGTGTACACTCTCCAAGTTTTTCAAAATATGATATATATGGGTCTCAATGTACATTCCCTAAATTTATTCGTATTCATGTATGTGGATTTATAATCAAATATTCAAAAGATTATTCTCAGAAATATTAATCCACCTGAAATACATATTTGTTTCCTAGAAATAAAAACTAACTTCTGTGAATGGTGCATACGAATCCTAATATTTCTACAGTAACTGACCCAGTTTAACACCAATGCAAGTAGATAATTATGGAACGTGATGTGTATTTTGATGTTCATTTTTAGTCAACACTTGTACATTACTATTTCTTCAGTTTATGCACATCATAAGATATATATTTCATACACAAGTTAGCAAATTTATTGGCATTTGTTTCACTTTCAATAACTTCATTCTTCAGAACACATGTATTCCTTCATGTTTTTTAACAAGACTTCTTTCTAAACACATTATTTTCGATTTCCATAATCACTTTTGAAGCATAACTCACACACTCTTCATGATGAAATATCACCTTAATATTACCATTAGAAGTATAACTGGTTGGAATGAATGATTTTATATCAACATTAGATTTTCTGTATATTTTCAGATATCAACTCAATCCATTATTTAAAGCGGACCAATTATATTATTTATTCACAGTATGGTCTATTCTTGCATTATCTCTATATTCTTAGACAGATACTACACCACTTTCTACCCCCAATACTCATTTATACGTCTTCAAAATATTTTTCCCAGAAATGGTGGAAGAAATACTCATGTCACCTGATCTTCATATACATTTTATCACAGTAATATTCTGGAAAATAAAGCAAAGGTCACACTTATGATTGTACCAAAGCCTAAATTTAAAGTGAGCATGGATTTCTAAAAACATCCATGTCCAGGTTGCCTAATTCTCTCAAATGTCAATCCAATTGTTGACTACATATTTGTTTCTTTCTAAGTTTATATATTCAAACTCAACCCTGTTGAAAATGTCTAATCCTATCACTCACTTTACTTTGCCTGATATCCTAATGTCTCTATTGATATCGGCTTTCCTTCATAAATTCCCAGTTCATCATTTTGACTGTTCATTTGTGCTGACATTTACATTCACTCTCTACCTGAAACCCAATTGCTAAATAACTTTTGGTCCAAATCCTATACTCACTCTTCTTTCTGAATCTACCAACTATCTCCCAAATCCTACTCACTATCCTTTTTTGAATGGATGTTCTCTTCGACATTCAATCATTCAAGGTACAAGGTCCGATGCCATTGTGTATTGATTTATCTGAGACATCTGTGCAGGAAATAATTTAAAGCTAAGTCTCCCAATCAAGGGCCCAATCCGTTTCTGGGCTTCAAATATTACTTAGATTTCTGTTTTCATACATATATTTCACCTCAATATTTTTATAAATATCACAGATTTCCAATACCATTATTCATCCAGCAAAATGATTCCTAACCCAAATCGAACATGTAATTAACCAAAACCATATACTATTCCCTCATTCTAACTTTATAAAAGAGCAGGGAAAGTGTTGGTCTTACAATATAGGAATGTAGGGGATATACCACCTGCTGAAAACCTCAAAGGTCCATGCAGAAATAATCCCTGGAGAAGATGTAGGCAGCTATTAAGGACCGGAGAGAGCAAAAGTCATCTTCCATGGAAAACAACCCTGTCTGGATAGGGGTTGTGTCTGACTGAGTGTCTCTGTTCCTAATGTACAGAAGATGGAGCAATCCAGGCCTGTGTGCAGAGCTGTTCACAGGTGCCTATGGGTGATGTAGTATTCTAACTGGTGAGAGGGTCACGGGAAATAGGGGCAGCATCTATCTCATGGGACCCTTGGAAGCAACTGTTAGGAAAAAGTGGTTGCAAAGGCAGTGACCTCATTCAGTTCCTGAAGGAAGTGACCTCATCTCTATTCCTTGGTGATGGAACTCTCTGAACTTGCGATCCAGGATTCCAGGCACCCAGAGCCAGTCCTAGGCCCAGTCCCAGTGGGCTCATTTGTTTGGATTTTGTAAGGACAGAGTCAGTCTTTCTTGGTATCTATTGATGTGAAGATGGCCAAATTCCAGGAAAGCTTTGAAGACTGGCCTTTCCAGAGAAAGCAAGTAGTGGCTCACCACGGGCTCCTGACAATTTCACAGAGTTGGCCAAAGAGACCAGATCTTAGACAGGACAGGCCATTTTGGAGGTACATAGTAAGGCTCACCAGTGAGAGTACACTCCGAATAGTCACAGACCTACTTGGGGGAAGGCGTTGCCTTTGTGGTTTTTGTTGTGTGTTTGTGGTTTTATCTCATGTTCTGAGAAAAGGTAAGAAAGGCGGTTTGTTTGGTTTGGAGTGAACTGTTTCTAGTAAGTCGTTTGACAAGGCAAGTGTTTCTATGTCTGTGTATCCCAATGTGTCTGTTGTTGTAGACATTAGAAAAGAGAATGCATCAATGGATGTGTCCTGTCTAGTAGAAAGCTTCCCAGCATCAATCCTGCCCAATTTATGAATGGATTGTGGCTTGCATTATCGAAGGGCAACACCTACAAACTTCCTAAGTTCCCATTTTCTTCCTGAATTCTGGCTACACTCAAGAATAGGCTCATGGTTTTGTGTCCAAGATATTTACCACCTCCAAGCTCTGTGATATGGCCATGTACTGGATAGCTGAAGGGAATGGCGAGCATCTCAGAAAACTCAGATATCAGTGTCACCAGTAAAGTCTCAGTGGAGGAACCCTGCTATGGGCCTTTTGCTTACCTATTGTTCTTTTGCCCTGAATGTCAGGAAGGGCTTTGCCTCACGCCACCCCTTTCTGAAGCCTGAAGAAACCAGTTTTCAAATGGAAATGAGTGGGCATCACCTGTGGCTCTTTGCTTAACTGCTTTGGAAAGGGATGTGTCTGAATCAGTCTCTTGGTCCTGTGTGAGGCTGTGGCTTAGATTACCAACACCTGATGGATGTAAAGAAAGATCCCATGTGTGCATACAAAATCAAAATGGCAAAAATTTGCAGTCATTGTAGATGAAGTCTCTCGCCTTTCTCTGTAAAGTTCCTGACCTCCATCAAGGGGAATAGGGATCCTTTGGGTCAAATGAATTCTTCAAAACCATGCAGAGGCAAATCCATAAGTGCTTCGGTTTTTTCTTGACTCCATTTCACATAAAGAATCTAAACGCCAAAGTCAGAAGGCCTCAAATTGGAGAAGTGGAAAACTATTAATGGCAGACTTATTTGATCACTCCTGGTTCACAAGAAGGGTGTCCAGGCCACCGTGACTTTAGTCACACACACACACACACACACACACACACACACACACACACACACATATATATATATATATATATATATATATATATATATATATATATATATACACTCTCCAGATTTTTCAAAATATGAAATATGTGTCTTATTTTACACTCACGAAATTCATTCATATTCATATATGTAAATTTATAATCAACTTTCCAAAGATTATTCTTAGAAATATTCATTAACCATAAAAACATATTTCTTTCCTATACTGAAAAGTAACTTGAGTGAATGGTGCACACAAATCCTAATATTTCTACAGTACCTGACCCAGTTTAACATCAATGCAAGTAGATTCCAATCGGACATGATGTGTATTTTTACGTTCATTTTTATTCAACACTGGTAGATTACTATTTCTTCAATTTATGCACATCATAGGATATATATTTCATCCACAAGTTAGAAAATTAATAGGCATTTGTTTCACTATCAATCATTTCCTGCTTCAGAGCACATGCATTCCTCCATGTTTCTTGACTGGTCTTTTCATGAGAAAAGGGATGGACAAGGCAAGGTAAGGCAACTAAGATAGCACCGAAGACACGGAAACAGTCCTATTTGGTTGCACCCGGATTTAGAGGGCATTGCTTCTGTTGTAATCATTTAATCCCCTGCACCCCAAGTTTAAATTGTTTCAGAATTTTGTACCCAACATGGATGGGAGGGGCTCAGAAGTTCACAATCTGCAGAAGTTTATAAAAAGCAGTTTTTGTTTCTGTTTTTTTTTTTTTTCTCTGTTCTGAGCAAGTTAACATTTTAAGGATACCGGGAATGGGGCAGAGCTATTTTCTTCTCTTTTTTTTCTCTCAGCCAGATGTTACCATGGAGCCCAGTTGGTAACTTCTTTATCTTAGAAATGTAGCCATCTCTGTGAAGCCCCAGCTCAAGGCCAGAGGCCTTGTTTACATATTGCCAGCATTATGACTGACTCTTTCCAAACACATTATTTTCGATTTCCATAATCACTTTTGTAGCAAAACTAACATATCTTCATGATAAACCGTAACCCTAATATTAATATTAGATGTATCATTGGTTGGAATGAATGATTGTATATCAATATAAGATTTCTTATATATTTTCAGATATTTATTCAATCCGTTATTTAATGTGGAACCAGTTATATTATTTATTCACTTATGGTCTATTCATGCATTATCTCTATATTCAATGACACAGTGTACACCTCTTTGTACCCCCAATACCCATTTATATGTCTTCAAAATATTGCTCCCAGAAATGGTGGAAGAAACACTCATGTCACCACATCTACATATACATTTTATCACAGTAGTATTCTGGAGACAAATGTAAAGGTCACACTTTTGATTGTACCAAAGCCTAAATGGAAAGTGAGCATGGATTACAAAAAACATCCATGTCAAAGTTACCTAATGCTCTCAAATGTCAATCCTATTGGTGACTACATATTTGTTTCTTCTTAAGATTATATATTCTAACTCAATTCTGTTGAAAATGTCTAATCGTATCACACACTTTATACTTTGCCTGATTTCGTAATGTCTTTATTGATAACTGCATTCCTACATATTTTTCCCACTTCATTATTGTGACTGTTCACATGTGCTGACATTTACATTCACTCTCTAACCGAACCCCTATTGCTAAAGATATTGTTTTCCAAATCCTATACTCACTCTTCTTCCTAAACCTACCGACTATCTTCTTAATCTTACCGACTATCCGTTTATGACTGGATTTTCTCTTCTACATTCAAACATCCAAGTAATGTTCCTGCAAGCGTTGGTGGAAGAGATCACCAAGATAGTGTCTCATGCAACAGCAAGGGGTTAATTGGGGGTCCAGCAAGCTGGGGCTCAGAGCTCACATGAATAGAGCAGAGAGCCCTGAGAACAGCTTAAGCAGAGCTTATATACATTCCTTGGAGAGGGCAGGGATGGAAATTTATTGATGGGTCAGAGCGAGTGGGTGGTTAGTGTGAAACTGGGTGAGGGAATACATTCTGCAATTTGGCAGTTGGGGACAGCACAATCTGGGAACAAGATTACAAACAGTTCTCAATATTTCAACAGTGTTTTGTTAAGCATACAGAAAAACAGGAAGTTACAAGTACCTTTTTTATTAACCTTTCATTCCCCACTTCTTCTTCTTCTTGCTACTTTTAATCATAAAAGTGATTATTGGGACGTGTCACATTCTATGTCTGCTAGTGGGGTATTACCATAAGTTTAACTTATCCAATTTGAGCTTGGAGAAAAGAAATTACATGGTTGAGCAAACAGGGTTTTATAGTTAGCAATAATATGAGGATTATTAATGGACAGGCCAGGGTTGATAAAAGCGTAGATAAGCAGGGGGACTGTGTGAACCAAGACTCAAACCACCCTTTTTGGGCCTCTCTCTCTCGTTGACGCTTTTCAAGGCATCCTTTTATTTTACTCAAAGGTTTTTTTTACAACCTCAGTATGGTCGGCATCAAAACAACATTCTTACATCAATGCAGCACAAAGGCCCCCTTCTCTCATGAAGAGGAGGTCCAACTCTCAACTGGAGTGTAAAACAACTTCAGAGAGACATGTTAAAGATTCCTGCAAAGCTGTGATGGAGGTTTCTATTATCTTTAAGTTTTGGTCTCTTGCTGCTTCTATTTGGGTCATTTGTTGTGTACCATGGAGCAGGGCAGTGGTTCCTGTGACTACCACTGCCGCAACTCCAATTCCTAATATGATGGCTAAAGTGAGGGATATATGTTCCCAGTGGAACCGGGTTGTATGCCCCCGTGTTTGAACTTCAAATGAACCTGGGTCATTATAGAGCAATCTGGGAGACATCTTCACCATTACACAATTAATCACATCTGTTGACCATTTCATGAAAACATGAACAATGTTTAAGTATATAGAATTATACTGTTGTAGGGACGGACAAGGCACGGCACTTAAGATAGCACCAAAGACAGGGAAACAGTCCTATTTGGTTGCAACCGGATTCAGAGGGCATTGCTTCTGTTGTAATCAATTAACATCCTGAACCCCAAGTTTAGGTAGTTTCAGAATTATGTACCCAACATGAAAGAGAAGGGACTCAGAAGTTCACAGTCTGCAGAAATACACAAAAAGAAGCTTTTTTTTCTGTTTTTTCCTTTATTGTGGGCAAGTTAACTTTTCAAGGACACCTGGGAGGCAGAGAGCTTTTTTTTCCTTTTCTTTTATCCCCCTGCCAACTGTTACCATGGAGCCCAGTTTGTAAATTTTTATCTTAGAAATGTAGCCATCTCTGTGAAGCCCCAGCTCAAGGCCAGAGGCCTTGTTAACATATTCTGTGAAAAACTATTAAGGGGGTGTCTAGCTTAGGAGTGCTGATTTTTCCAGCCAGTAGCCAAGTAGAACAGGGCAACAGAAAAAGAGGAGGTTAATCTACACTGAACTCATTTATAGAGACTCTTTTGCTGAAAGTCCTAAAGTCAGCCATGGTGAAGACTTCTGGAGAAGTTCAGTGAACATTTTTCTGTGGGCCTGGTACAGAGGGGGAAGACGGGGAAGGCGGGGGGTGAGAGCAGCTCCGTGGATCTGAGAATAAGGAAGGAGAGATGTAAAGGAATAATGGGAAAAGGGTTTGGGATTTTCCTAGCAACATAAATTGAGCAGTAGAATCGGTAGAGCAGAAAGGAAGACGGGAGTGAGTATCCCAAAAAGCCTGTGAGGGACTTTAAATTCTTAGTAACCTGTTTTCAGTGATGACAAAGCAACTTTAAAGGCCATTTTCATTACATCTTCGATAGGGGTCTGAGGGCTCTCCTAAGCTGGTTTGAGCTTTGGGTTAAGTGGTAAGAGGACCTGGTGGGACCCGGTGTGGGCACTGACAGGAAAAGAGAGAAGTGAGTGGATGGATGGGTACCTCAGTACCTGCTACCTCAGCAAGAGGGCAATGCTCTGAGAACCGGCGGAGGTTTCGGTTTTTGATCTAGTAATTGGAGAAGAGAAATCAGGTTTGCTGAGGTGGGACTGACAGCAGAGAGTCTGGAGCAGAAGGCTGAGTTTGAGGAACTATTGGAGAAGCATAGTTCAGAATGTGAGCGAAAGAGGAAAAAGGCCTTCACATAGGGGAATTTCCTTTCACCCTTTTGAGCACTTGCAGAAGTTAAAAAGGTCACACAGAATTTGAGGATCTAGAGACTCCTCTGTTGGCCATCAGTTTGGGTTTTCTAAGTGGTAATATGGCCAATGCTGTGTACTGAATTTGATGGGGATTTTGGGTTCCACCAGGCAGCCCCTGTATGCTCAAATCCCCATGACTTACAGAAGAAGTCGGCTTTTCCCCCACACAGCCGTGGCTGTTTGTGGCTTTGATAGTCTGCCGGGCAAACATACTAATATAGGCTAGCCAACCTGCATCTGGCTTGCCTGTCCCTACAACCATAATGTTTGTTTCCATTATCTATGGTACGGAAAGGATTTAATGGAATTTTAGTGAGATCCTCTTCATCAGGGATTTTCTAATAGGAAAGACCTATAGCCAGCTGACAAATGTCTGGGTGGAGAGATGGCCACCAGGTCCCTAAGGGGGCTGTATGCAAGATAGACCATACTTCTTGTCTAGTAGTATTTGTGATCAGCCATCACTGCTGAAGGGACTGATGAGCGTTAGGACTACGGGTGGCCAAGGAGAGAGTCTATAGCCTTACCCACGTGGCGAATATGCAATTTGAAAGGGTTAACAGTCTTTTCCAGTTTTCAGCCAGAGTCTGGACATGGCACAGGCTTGAGATGAGAGGCATGGATCCAGGAAGTGATTCCCTCTACTTTTACTGCTGTAGGTGTTATAAGTAGCACCTGGAATGGTCCTTTCCAGCGGGGTTCCAGGGATGACACCTGATGTCATCTTATGTAGAGGAAGTCTCTTTCTTGATATCAATGTGGATTCCCTCGACCCCAGGTTGGAAGGCAGTGGCCAGCTGTTTCCACAGGTATAGCTGAGTTCTTACAAGAGATTTAAGTATGTCAAGCAAGGGTGTGTGGAAGGGATCCTTAGGTCTTAGAGTCGGGGTTAGGTCTCTTAGTGTAGGAAGGGCCCCATAGAGAATTTCATAGGGGTTGAGGTTACACAAAGAAAGAAAGGGAGTATTTCTTGCATGAAACAGTGCATAAGGCAGGAGCATAGTCTAATCTTTTATGCCGGTCTCTAAGCTTAATTTTGTTAAGGTCTCTTTAATGGTTCTATTTATTTTTTTAAGTGTCCTGAGCTCTGGGGTCTATAAGCACAATGTAACTTCCAATTAATCACCAGGGTCCTGGCTAACCCCTGATTTACCTGGCCCATGAAGGCTGTTCAATTATCAGACCATATTAAATTAGGCAGGACGTGTCTTTGATAAATATCTTTCAGGATCTTCTTGACCAAAATTTGTGCCGGTTTTCTTTTCTTTTTTTTTTTTTTGGTGGGAAAGGCTTCAATCCATCCTGAAAATGTATCTACAAAGACTAGGAGATATTTAAGTCCATACCTTGCTGGCTTAATTTCAGTAACGTCCACTTCCCAGAATTGTCCTGGTCTGGTTCCTCATAGGTGCTTTCCTGCAGGAAGCTTGGAAGGGTAAGCATTAACCAATTGACAGAACTGACAGGCTTTTGTTACCCATTCAATTATTTCCTTTCACTGTGAGTGAATTAGTCTAAACTCTGTTCTTGATCCTACAGTAATGCCGGCAGTTTTTTTGAACCAAGTTGATTGAGTTGATGTACATTTTTAATGTAGTGTAGGGCTTTCTGAAATTGCAGGCTGGGCTCAGTGAAGTTGAGGAGTTCAGTGTCAGTGTTCTTAGATGTTATCAAAAGCTTGCTGGTGCTCAAGGGTCCATTGGAATTGGGCATTCTCATTTAACAGCGGGTATAAAGGAGCAGCTAAGAACACAAACCCAGGTCAATAACCTGCTAAAGCCAGCAGTCCCAAGAAACTCTCTATGTTGTCTCCTGTTAAATGGGGGTGGTATCTGCACAACGGTTTGTTTTCTGGGCTCAGTGAGCCATCATTTACCGCGCCTAAGGAAATACCCCAGGAAGATTACTTCTTGCTTGCAAATTTGGGCCTTTTTGTCCAAAGCTCTCTACCCAAGTTGAGCAAGCTCAGATAATAGTGCTTGGGTCTCAGACTCACAGTTTTCTTTGGTGTTGGCTGCCAGTAGCTGGACATCCACATATTGAAGCAGAATGACTTCGGGGTGCGTAGTTCTGAAGTTGTAGAGATGTCTGTGAAGGGCTTCATCAAAGAGAGTGGGGGAGTTTTTGAACCCCTGTGGAAGTCTAGTCCAAGTTAGTTGACAAGACGTTCCGGTTTCTGGGTCTACCTACTCGAAAGCAAACAGCAACTGACTATCTTTATGCAGAGGCAAGCAAAAGAAAGCATCTTTTAAGTACAGAACAGTATAGCATTTTCACTCGGCCACAGCAAAGAGATTATTGGGGGTCCAGCATGCTGGGGCTCAGAGCTCACTTGAATAGAGCAGAGAGCCCTGAGAACAGCTTTAACAGAGCTTATATACTTTTCTTGGAGAGGGCAGAATGGGAAATTTATTGATGGGTCAGGGCGAGTGTGCGGTTTGCGTGCACCCGTGTGAAGGAGTATATTCTGCAGTTTGGCAGTTGGGGACAGCACATCCTGGGAACAAAATTAGCAAACAGTTCTCAAGATTTCAACAGTGGTTTGTTAAGCATACAGAAAAACAGGAAGTGACAAGTGCCTATTAACCTTTCACCAAAGCAAAATGGAAAGTGAGCATTGATTACTAAAAGCAACCATGTCCAGGTTGCCTAATGCTCTCAAATGTCAATCCTATTGGAGGCAACATATTTCTTTCTTCCTAAGATTATATATTCAACCTCAACCATGTTGAAAATGTCTAACCCTATTACATTATACTTTGCCTGATTTCCTAATGTCTCTCTTGATATCTGCTTTCCTACATATTTTCCCCAGTTCATCATTGTGACTGACTCTTCATATGTGCTCATATTTACGTTCACTCTCTACCCAAAACCCTATTGCTAATGAAACTTTCGTTCAAATCCTATATTCACTCTTTTTTCTAAACCTACTGACTACCTTCCTAATCCTGCCGACTATTCCTTTTTGACTGGATGTTCTCTGGACATTTAATCATCCAAGGTACAAGGTCCTTTGCCATTGCACATCGATTTATCTGAGATATCTGTTCAGAACATAATTCAAAGCAAAGTATCTCACTAAAGGGCCCATTGACCTTCAGGGCTTCAAATCGTACCTAGATTTCAGGTTTCATACTTATATTTCACCTATATATTCTTGTGAATATCGCAGGTTCCCAATACCATTATTCATCCCGCAGAATGTTTCCTAACCCAAATAGAATATGTTATTAACCCTAACCATACACTGTTCCCTCAATCTAACTTCACAAAAGAGCAGGGACAGAGTTGGTCTTACAATACAGGAATGTAGGGGATCTTTCACCTGCTGAGAACCTCAAAGTTTGATGAGAAATGATCACTAGAGAAGATGTAGCAGCTATGAAGGACCTGAGAGAGCAAAAGTCATCTTCCATGGCAAACCACCTGTTCAGGATGAAGTGATGTGTCTGAATCAGCCTCTCTCCTACTGATATAAAGAAGATGGACCAAACCAACCCTGTGTGGAGAGCTTCTCCTTGGTGTCTACGGTTGATATACCATTCTAACTTCTGAAAGTGTCACAGGAAGTAGGGGCAGCCTCCATCTCAAGGGACCCTTGGAAACAAGTGTTAGGACAAAGTGGTTGCCAAGGCAGTGACCTCATTCCCTTCCTGTTGGAATTGACCTCCCTCACTTTTTTGGTGATGTAACTCTCTGAACTTGGGATCCAGGAAGCCAGGCACACAGAGCCAGTCCCAGTCCCATTCCCAGTGGACTTACTTGTTTGGATTTACCAAGGAGAGAGTCTGTCTCTCTTGGTACCTAATGGTTTGAGGATGACAAAATGCAAGTAGAGCTCTGAAGATGGCCCTTTAATGAGAAAGCAGGTAGTGGTCAGCACAGGCTCCATACAACTTCACAGAGATGGACAAGAAGACCAGACCTGAGACAGGACAGGCCATTTTGGGGGAACATAGTATGGACCACCAGTCAGAGGACACTCTGGATAGTCACAGACTTACATGGGGGAAGGAGGTGACTTTTTGATTGTGGGTGTGAGTTTGGGGTTTTGTCTCATGTTCTGAGAATAGGTAGGAAAGGTGGTTTGTTTGGTTTAGAGTGGACTGTTTCTAGAAAGTCCTTTGACAAGGCGAGTGTCTCTGTGTCTGTGTATCCCACTGTGTCCTTGGTTGTACATATTAGAAAGCAGAATAGATCAATGGATGTATCCTGTCTAGTAGAAAGCTTCCCAGAATTCATCCTGCCCATTTTAGGAAAGGACTGTTGGTTGCTTTTCGATGGGCAACACCTACTATCTTCCTAAGTTCCTGTTTTCTTCCTGAATTCTGGCCACTCTCCAGAATAGGCTCATGTTTTTTTTTTTCCAAGATATGTACCACATCCAAGCTCTGTGACATGGCCATGTACTGGATAGCTGAAGGGAATTGCAAGCATCTCACAAAACTCAGATATCATTGTGAATAGTAAAGTCTCAGTGGAGAAACCCTGCATTGGGATTTGCTGACTTATTGTTCTGTTACCCTGAAGTCAGGAAGGTCTTTGCCTCAGGCCACCCCTTTGTAAATTTTGAAGAAAAAAGTTTTCAAATGGAAGTGAATGGGCATCACCTGCGGCTCTTTGCTTAACTGCTTTGGAAAAGTATGTGTCTGAATCAGCCTTGTGGCTCTGTGTGAGGCTGTGGCTTAGATTATCAGCTCCTGATGGATCTAAAGAAAGATGCAATGTGTGCATCCAAAACCAAAATGGAAAAAGATCAGTCATTGTGGATGAAGTCTCTCGCCTTCCTCTGTAAGTTTCCTGACTTCCACCAAGTGAGAATAGGAATCATTTGGGTCAAATAAGTTCTTTCAAGTGCTGCAAAGTTGCTTTGGTTTCCTAATTACTCCAAATCACATAAGGAATCTAAACCTAACAGTCAGTAGGCCTCAAATTGGAGAAGCAGAGCAGTATTAAAGGAAGAACTATGTGATCAATCCTAGTTCACAGGAAGGGTGTTCAGGCCACCCTGAGGTTAGGCAAATGAGGGGCAAGGGAGCTTATTTTGGACACTCTCTTGGGCTGCGCCATTCATGAAAACCTCTAGCCAAAGGGTATAATGAGTGTATATATGTAAGAAGTTGAGTGCCATGTGAGAGTGATTTGGTTTTAATTGTGGTCATTTGTGTGGCAGTTGGAAGAGATGACTGGGTCCACCTGGTTTTGAACACTGGTGTGATTCTCCTCAGAGACTGAGTTCTGAAACTGACCTCAGAGAAGTAATTGCTTTGGAAAGAGATGTGTCTTAATCAGGCTCTTGGCCCTGTGTGAGGCTGTGGCTTAGATTATCAGCAACAGACGGATCAAAAAAATGATCCCATGTGTGCATCCAAAACCAATATAGCCAAAAGAGCAGTCATTGTGAATGAAGTCTCTCACCTTCCACTGTAAGGTTCTGAAAGAATAAAAGAAATTGAAATCGAAATGTAATGAACCAGGTTTTGTAAAGTTTCCAAGCTGCACTCAGAACCTGAAATTCCTGTGGCAGTTAAGACAATTCCTGGAACTGCCCATTAGATGTGTGTTGAAATCTTCCCTGACCACCTAGTTACTTAACAACCCCTTCCCAGAAGCCGTGCATCTCACCACGTATACATCTCAGGGCTTCAACCAATCAGTTTAAATGTATACCCCTTCTGAGGGCTGACCAATCACCCCCTGCCCCAACTTTTCCCGCCAATGAATGTGCTAATCATGTTTTAGAGTTGTTATTTCATTTTCCCGTGGTACATGATGATTTCCTAAAGGAGGCTATGATGTATGTAAAGTCCCTGAGCTCTCTAAAGAATGTATATAAACTCTGCTCAAGTTGTTCTCGGGGCTCTTTGTTCTTTGCTCCTCTGAAGGGAGCTCTGAGGCCTAGCATTCTGGACCCCCAATAAACCCTTTGCTGATGCATGAGAAATCCTCTTTGTTGTCTTTTCCTTTGATGTTCGCAGCACCTTTTCATCTGGAGGCCCCAGGTGAGATATCCGGGAGCGGTGAATGGAAGACCTCAAGGGAGTCCTCTCGGGGTAAGTAAGGTGCCTCTTTCTGGTTTCGGGTTTCAGGCTAGGGCGTGGCAAAGTGGCTGTTGGTGAAGAGCATTAGCTCTCTCCCATGGTGTGACAGACGTGTCACAGAGCCAAGATCACGTCCCTGAGGGACACTCCGGAGGACTAGGGAATTCAAGGAATATTAGTTTCCTCAACTCGCTTATGTTTTGCTTCAGGATTTGATTTGCCAGCCCATCAGGTTTTGCCGGTAACTCAGTTTTGGTCATTGTTCTGAACTCATGTTGAGTTTACTGTCTGTTTTTATTGTCTAACCCATCAATATTTTCCAGTTACTCAGTTCAAATCTTTGTCTTGGACTCATGTTAAACGTTTACTGTTTGTCTTTGTGTTGTGTTTGTGTCTTCAATGTCCCTGTTTGAGTAACTCCCATTATGGGACAAAGCACTTCCTCTTCTCTGTCCCTGACCCTTGATCATTGGACTGATGTCCGCTCAAGGGCCCAGAATCTTTCTTTTTCAGTAAAACACCGTACCTGGCAGACTCTCTGTGCTTCAGAATGGCCCATCCTCGAATTCAGATGGCCCCAGAAGAATCCTTCCACTTTCCTCTAATCCGAAAATTCAGAGATATTGTCATTCAGCCGGGGCCACGTGGCCACCCAGATCAACAGCCATATACTCCTTCCCCCACATTCCTATCATTCAAACTTTCCGCTCCTCTCCCTCTTCCTTCCATTCTCCCTGAGTCACAAGACTGGACACTCCACCCCCTCCTTATTGTCTACTCTCCCTCCCCAACCCCCAACACAGTTCCTGATGATCCTCCCACCGCTGACTCAGCCTCTCCACTGCTAGAGGCAATTGGGCCACACCCAAGCCCTCCAGGGGACTTCCCCACAGCAGCAGCAACCCCTCCTCCCCTGGAGGAAGATGGGCAACCTAAAAGAACCCACCGGCGATGGATAATAGAAAACTCAGAAGCCCCTGTGATGCTCTCTCTCCATCCCTATGGGCCCATGAACCGACCCAACTGGGACCCCAACACCTTTGAAGGTAGGAAGCATCTGTCCACTTATCGCCGGGCTCTAATAGCGGGTCTCAGAGTGGCCGCCAGAGAGCCGACCAATTTAGCCAAGGTAAGAGAGATTATCCAAGGGCCTAATGAGTCTCCCTCTATGTTTCTGGAGAGAATTATGGAAGCATATAGAAAATATACTCCTTTTGATCCTCAGGCAGATGACCAAAAGGCATTTGTTACAATGGCCTTTATTGAGCAGGCTGCCCAAGATATTAAGAGAAAGTTACAATGTCTAGATGGGTTTCAAAATACGACCTTAAGAGATTTAGACAGAGAAGCTGAGAAAGTATATTATAAGATATATATTATAAGTATATATTATAAGTATATAAGTATATTATAAGAGAGAAACTGAGGAGGACACGGAACAGAGGAGAGAGAAGGAAAGGGAACAAAAAATGGATGAAAGGAGCAAAAGGCAGACAAAAGCATTGGCTAAGATTTTCTTCACAGCAGCAAATACGCCAGAAATTAAAAAGCAGGGAGTCAGAAAGGGATACTTGGGCCCACGCCAAAGGCTGTCCCTGGCCTCAGATCAATGTGCCTACTGTAGAGAAAAAGGACACTGAGTCAAAGAGTGCCCCAAAAAGAAGAAGCCACGGCAGCCCGCCATGCTGACTCTAGAAGAGGACTAGGAATGTCAGGACTCGGATCCCCTCCCCGAGCTCAGGGTAACATTTGAAGTGGAGGGGACTCCAGTGAACTTTGAAGTGGATACAGGAGCAGTATACTCAGCCTTTAAGGCTTCACTGGGCCCCATATCAAATAAATGGTCCCTAGTTCAAGGGGCTAATGGCACTACTTATCGGGCTTGGACAACTAAGAGGATTATGGAAGTAGGAAAATGAAAAGTCCACCACTCTTTCCTAGTAATCCAAGAATGCCCAGCCCCATTGATGCACAGGGATCTGTTTACCAAACTCGGGGCTAGAGTAACTTTTAACCCTGATGGTCCCCAAGTGGATGTTCTAAAACCTTCAGTAAAAACTCCCATAGTCACAGAATTGACTATGTCCGTAGAAGATGAACATCAACACTTCGTGCCCCCTAGGACTGATCAAAGAGGCAAACTACAACAGAAATGGATAAAAGATTATCCTAATGCCTGGGCAGAAACTGCTGGGTTTGGTCTAGCCATAAAACAACCTCCAATAGTAGTAGAATTAAAAGCCTCTGCCTCTCCAATCAGTGTTAAACAATATCCTCTAAGCAAAGAAGCTAAGGATGGGATAAGTCACCATATTCAGAAATAATTGGCCCTTGGGGTCCTAAGGCCCTGCCAATCAGCCTGGAATACCCCCCTGCTACCAGTAAGAAAGCCAGTAACTAGGGACTACAGTCCTGTTCAAAACCTAAGAGAGATCAACAACAGAGTGCAGGACATTCACCCCACAGTACCCAATCCATATAATTTGCTTAGCACTCTGAATCTGGACCGGGAATGCTACACTGTGCTGGACTTAAAAGATGCTTACTTCTGCTTGCCCCTACATAAGGACAGTCAGTTGCTGTTTGCTTTCGAGTGGATAGACCCAGAAACTGGAACATCTGGCCAAGTAACCTGGACTAGACTCCCACAGGGGTTCAAACCCCCCCCCACTCTCTTTGATGAAGCCCTCCACAGGGACATAAACGACTTCAGAACTGCACACCCCGAAGTCACACTACTCCAATATGTGGATGATCTGCTACTGGCAGCGGACACCAAGGAAAACTATGAGTCTGGGACCGAAGCACTATTATCCGAGCTTGCTCGGCTTGGATATAGGGCTTCTGCCAAAAGGCCCAAATTTGTCAGCAAGAAGTAATCTTCCTGGGTTATTCTCTTAGGGATGGCAAATGATGGCTAACTGAGAACAGAAAACAAACCATTGTGCAGATACCACCCCCATCTAATAAGAGACAACTCAGAGAGTTTCTTGGGACTGCTGGATTTTGCAGGTGATGGATTCCTGGGTTCGCCTCTCTGGCTGCCCCTTTATACCCGCTGATAAAGTGGAATGCCCAATTCCAATGGACCCCTGAGCACCAACAAGCTTTTGATAATGTCAAAAAAAGGTGCTGCTATCTGCTCCGGCCTTAGCACTCCCAGATATAGATAAACCCTTCACTCTCTACATCGAGAAAAAGAAAGGAATAGCATGGGGAGTGTTCACTTAGACTTTGGGACTTTGGAAAAGGCCGGTAGCATTCTTATCAAAAAAACTGGACCCAGTGGCTACTGGGTGGCCCCGTTGCTTAAGAGCTATAGCAGTGGCAGCGCTTCTAATAAAAGATGCTCATTAATGAACGTTGGGAAAGAAGCTATCCATTATAGCCCCCCATGCCCTGGAGAGCATCATCTGTCAACCTCCAGATAGGTGGCTATCAAACTCCAGAATAAACTACTACCAGAGCCTCTGGATTAGCAAAGACAGAATAACTCTTGGACCTTCTGCTCCACTCAACCTGGCTGCCAGAAGAATCATCAGGACCTGTCGCTCATGAGTGTCAACACATACTGGCAGAGGAAACCAGTATAGGACGAGACTTGAAGGATCCAGCCACTGCCTCACCCTGAAGTCGTATGGTTTACGAAAGAGAGCAGCTTCCTCCAAGATGGTATGTGGTGGGCTGGAGCAGCAGTAGTTAGCAAAACTAATGTCATCTGATCCTCTGGTCTCCCAGAAGAGACATCAGTCCAAATGGCAGAACTGATTGCCCTTACGAAAGCATTGGAACTAGCAACAGGCAAAAGGGACACCATATACACTGATAGCCACTATGCATTTGGCAATGCTAATGTGCACAGGGCTATTTACCAGCAAAGGGGGCTATTAACCTCGACTGGGAAAAAAATAAAGAACAAAGTTGAGATTCTCCACCTTCTCTCAGCAGTGAAGGGCACTAAGGAACTAGCTATAGTGCACTGTCCAGGGCACCAGAAGGGAAACGACCTCGTTGCAGTTAAAAACAGAAGGGCAGATGAAGAAGCTTAATTGGCAGCCCTAAACGGAGTGACTCTGTTAACTTTTTCCACACCAGGGGGATCAACATTCAGGAGACTTGGCCACACTGGAACATTCAGGCAACTTATCATCTGAGGAGACAGATGCAGAACTCTGGGACCCTACAGAGCCAAGTTTACAATTTCAAAAAGCCCACCTTTATGTCAAAGATGTACACTAGCTCACCCACTTAAGCTCAAAGAAGTTATAGGCACACTTAAAGGACCGAAGAAAGGATTTTTTATTGACTGACTTACAGAGAAAAGAAATAGCTTAGAAGGTGACTAGAGCTTGTCAAGTCTGCCAATTAGTTAATGCTTACCGATCCAAGCTTCCTGCAGGGAAGCGCTTAAGAGGAACCAGACCAGGACAATTTTATGAAGTGGACTTTTCCTGAAATTAAGCCAGGAAGGTATGGACTTAAATATCCCCTAGTCTTTGTAGATACTCTTTCAGGATTGGTTGAAGACTTCCCCATGAAGAAAGAAACGGCTCAGACGGTGCTCAAAAAGATTCTAGAAGACATTTTTCCAAGGTTCGGCCTGCCTAAGGTAATAGGGTCCAATAATGGACCAGCATTTGTTGCCCAGGTAAGTCAGGGATTCACCAGGACCCTGAAGATTAATTGGAAGTTACATTGTGCTTATAGATGTCAGAGCTCAGGACAGGTAGAAAAAATGATTAGAACCATCAAAGAGAATTTAAAGAAATTAAGCTTGGAGACCTGCATAAAAAAATTGGACTATGCTCCTACCTTAAGCACTGTTTCGTGCAAAAAATACACCCTCTGCCTCTTTGTGTAAACTCACCACTTATGAAATTCTCTATGGTGCCCCTCCTTTAGTAAGGGACCTAACCCCAACTCTGAGACTTAATGATTCCTTTCACACCCCCTTGCTTGACAGACTTAAAGCCCTTGAACAAACACAGCACCCAGCGATACCTGTGGAAACAGTTGGCCAGTGCTTATCAGCCTGGAGACGAGAGAACCCCACATCGATATCAAGTGGGAGTCTTCGTCTACGTGAGACGGCATCAGGTATCATCCCTGGAACGCCGCTGGAAAGGACAATACCAGGTGCTGCTTATAACACTTACAGTGGTGAAAGTGGATGGAATCACTTCCTGGATCCATGCCACCCATCTCAAGCCTGCGCCCTGTCCAGCCTCCGGCTGGAAACTGGAACAAACTGGTAACCCTCTCAAGTTGCGTGTCCGTCGTGTGGGTAAGGCTATGGATTCTTCCCCTGACCACCAGCAGTCCTAATCACCATCAGCCTGTTCAGCAACAATGGCAGCTATAAATCCTACTGGGCAAGTAGTGTGGTCTATTTCACATACAGCCCTCTTATGGACTTGGTGGCCATCTCTCTACCTGGACATTTGTCAGCTTGCCATAGGCCTCTCTGACTGGGATCTCCCTGACATAGAGGACTTCACACAGATCCCACTCAAACCCAAACCAGGGCAACATAGACCACCTTACCCCATGAATTATGGATATCATCTTCCCCAGCTCAGGTGTAAACTAGCCAGTCTTGATTTTTATGTGTGCCCAGCTGATTTCTGAAGTCGCAAACAGGCCCAAACCTGTGGAGGACCCAGTGACTTTTATTTAAGATCTTGGAGTTGTGAACAAACGGGAGCTACATGGTTGAACCCAAACTCCGCAGACAGTATCATTCAGGTAGGAAAAAATGACACCTGGATTGATCCCAAGAAATGTGCCGCTAGCCAAGTTGTGTCAAAAACTCGCTGTGGAAAGAATAGTCTATGTTACCCCCTCAATATAACTTTCACTTCCAAAGGAAGGGGCTACCTCAGAACAACATGGTCTATGGGAAATACATGGGAAATGCGATTCTATATTTATGGCCCTCATTATGACTTTGGTCACTGGTTCACCATCCTGCTTAAAAAGGAAGAAAATCCCACAGCAATAGGGCCCAATACCCTCAAGCCAGGAATTAAGCCTCCAAAACCTCCCATGCCTAGATCTACCAGAACCCCTCAACCATCTCATACTTCCCAGTTTCCATCTTTGCCTACTTCCCCAGTCCAGAGTATAGCTGACTCCTGCCCCTGGGAACTAATTAAAGGAACCTTAATTGTACTGAATTCCACACAGTAAGAACTCCTTGCATTTCAACCCATGTATTTGACAGCTTTGTAAATTATTGTTTAATGGTGCAGATACTCCCCAGGGTGGTTTATTATGATGCAGAATCATTTTAAGGTCTACTAGGGGGACAAACAACCTGATTTTGCTGGCATCCAGTGTCCCTTACTATAGCCATCCTATTGAGGATAGGAGCTGCTGCAGGAGTGGGTACAGGAACAGCTGCTATGATCCATGGGTCACAACAAATGGCCTGATTAGAAACAGCAATAGATCAAGACTGGAAGACATTAGAGACCTCCATCACAGTGCTGTAGGAATCCGTAAACTCTCTCTCTGAAGTTGTTTTACAGGATGGGCGAGGATTAGACCTCCTCTTCATGAGGGAGTGGGGCCTCTGTGCTGCACTGAGAGAAGAATGTTGTTTTTATGCTGACCATACTGGAGTTGTAAAAGAATCCATGAGTAAATTGAGAAAATGCCTTGAAGAGCGCCAGAGAGAAAGGGAGATTCAACAAGGGTGGTTTGAGTCATGGTTTACCCAGTCCCCCTGGTTAACTACACTCCTATCAGGCTTAGCTTGACCCCTGATCATCCTTATGGTGTTGCTAACTTTGGGACCTTGTTTGCTTAACCGCATAGTTTCCTTTCTCCAGGCTCAAATTGGGCAGGAAAAACTCATGGTAATCAGACAGAAATACGCTCCACTGGCAGAAATAGAGTGTGAGACCCCGCAATAATTATGATTCATTACATTTAAGATTAAATGTAGTAAGAAAAAGGAGTGGGAAATGAAAGAATAAAAGAAATTAAAATTGAAACATAAAGAACCAGGTTTTGTAAAGTTTCCAAGCTGCACTCAGAACCTGAAATTCCTGTGGCAGTTAAGACAATTCCCGGAACTGCCAATTAGATGTGTGTTGAAATCTTCCCTGACCACCTAGTTGCTAAACAACCCCTTCCCAGAAACCGTGCAGCTCATCACGTATACATCTCAGGGCTTCAACCAATCAGTTTAAACGTATACCCCTTCTCAGGGCTAACCAATCACCCCCTGTCCGACCTCTTCCTGCCAATGAATGTGCTAATCATGTTTTTGGGTTGTTATTTGATTTTCCCGTGGTATGTTGATTTGCTAAAGGAGGCTATGATGTATGCAAAGTCCCTGCCCTCTCTAAAGAATGTAAATAAACTCTGCTCAAGTTGTTTTTGGGGCTCTTTGTTCTTTGCTCCTCTGAAGTTAGCTCTGAGCCGCAGCATGCTGGACGCCCAATAAACCTTTTGCTGTGGCATGAGACAGTCTCTTGGTGGTCTTTTCCTCCGACTTTTGACCGACCTTTTTACCTATGAAGGACCTGAGAGAGCAAAAGTCAAATCCATGTCAACTTCCATGTCAAACATCCTGGTCAGAATGAAGGAATGTGTCTGAATCAGCCTCTCTCTTCTTAATGTAGATTAAATGGACCAAACCAGGCCTGTGTACAGAGCTGTTCCCGGATGCCTATGGTTGATATACCCTTCTAACTTGTGAAAGTGTCACAGGAAGTAGGGGCAGCCTCCATCTCATGGGACCTTTGGAAGCAACTGTTAGAACAAAGTGGTTTTCCATCACAGTGACCTCATTCAGTTCCTGAAGGAAGTGACCTACCACACTTCCTTGGTGATGGAACTTTCTGAACTTGGGATCCAGGAAGCCATGCACCCAGAGCAAGTCTTAGTTTCAGTCCCAGTGGTCTCAATTGTTTGAATTTACCAAAGACAGAGTCAGTGTTTCTTGGTACCTACTTATGTGATGATGGCCAAATTTCAGGAGAGCTCTGAAGAGTGGCTTTTTCTGAGAAAGCAGGTAGTGGCTCAACCATGGCTCCTGACAACTTCTAAAAGTTTGCAAAGAAGACCAGATCTGAGATTGGACAGGCCATTTCGTGGGAACATATTATGGCTCACCAGTCAGAGGACACTCAGGATAGTCACAGCCATACTTGGGGGAAGGAGGTGCCGTTGTGGGTGTCGGTGTGAGTTTGTGGTTTTGTCTCATGTTCTGAGAATAGGTAGGAATGGCGGTTTGTAGGTTTGGACTGGAAAGTTTCTAGAAAGTTGTTTGACAACACGAGTGTTTCTATGTCTGTGTATCCCACTGTATCCGTGGTTGTAGACATTTGAAATGCGAATGCATCAATGGTTGTGTCCTGTCTAGTATAAAGCTTCCCAGCATTCTTCCCACCCAATTTAAAAATGGAGTGCGGCTTGCCTAATGGATAGTGAACAGCTACTATCTTCCTAAGTTCCTCTTTTCTTCCTGAATACTGGCCACTCTCCAGAGTATCCTCATGGTTTTGTTTCCAAGATATGTACCACGTCCAAGCTCTGTTACATGACCATGTACTGGATAGCTGAAGGGAATGCGAGCATCTCAGAAAACTCAGATATCAGTGTGACCAGTAATGTCTCAGTGGAGAAACCCTGCTTTGGGCCATTTTCTTACTTATGATTCTATTACCCTTAATGTCAGGAAGGTCTTTGCCTCAGGCCACCCTTTTGTGAAGCCTGAAGAAAACAGTTTTCAAATGGAAATGAATGGGCATCACCTGTGGCTCTTTGCTTAATTGCTTTCGAAAAGGATGTGTCTGAAACAGCCACTTGGCCCGGTGGGGTGGCAGTGGCTTAGATTCTCAGCACCTGATGGATCTAAAGAATGTTTCCAAGTGTGCATCCAAAACCAAAATGGCCAAAAGAGCAGTCATTGTGGATGAAGTCTCTCACTTTCCTCTGTAAGCTTCCTGAGCTAAATCAAGTGAGAATAGGGATCATTTGGGTCAAATTATTTCTTCAAATCCCTGCAGAGCCTAGCCGATAGGGACTTGGGTTTTCTATGATACCAATTCACATAAAGAATCTATACCAGACAGTCATTAGGCCTCAAATTGGAGAAGCAGATCAGATATAGGGCAGGCCTATTTGATCACTCTTGGTTCACAGCAAGGGTGTCCAGGCCACCCTGACTTTAGGCAAATGAGGGGCAAGGGTGCTTATTTTGAACAGTGTATTGGGCTGTGCCCTTCATGGAAACCTCCAGCCAGAGTTTATGATGAGTGTCTATGTGGAAGAAGATGAGGAGCATGTGGGAGTGTTTTAGTTTTAATTGTGGTCATTTGTGTGGTGGTTGTAAGAGATGCCTGGGTCCACATAGGCTTGAACTCTGGTGTGATTCCTCTTAGAGAATGCGTTATGGAACTGACTTCAGAGAAGTATCGCCATGAATTGTGTTGGGATTTTAGGAGGCCACACATGAGAGTCGCCCTTGGACACCGAGACCTAAGCCCAGAGTGGCTTTCCACAGAGCACTGGGAATCTCAGCCAGGATATCACATGATTTTTTTTCTGAAAGACTTGGAAGCCATAGTTGAGATTCAAAACACACATGGACGTTACATTGTAGACCTCAATGGGGCTGGCTTCATGTGACCTTTTGGCCAGTCTTTGGGAACCCTTGCCTGTGAGAGTTCTCTAGATTATTCATTGAAATGTGCTTCCTCTAAATTTAATGGTTCCTTAATGAATTGAAACCCACAGTTTCTCCAACTTCGTCTTTGAAAATGGCTAGATAAATACCATGAAATTTTTGAACTTCCCATGGCCACCTGCCACTGGAGAACCTTTGGATGTACAGTTGCTGATCCTGAGTGTACCAGACAGTGCCTTGATTGACTGGGTTTTATGAAAATGGTGTAGAACAGAGATGCCAGTATGTTGGGGCCTGCTGAGTAGTGGGCCAAAAGCTGTTGTGTGCAGCTGTGTGATAAAACATCTGTGGTCGGGACATGTGATTCTGCCATTGACTTCCAAATGACTTGTGGCTGACATGTTACAGACAGGAATCACTTATATGTCTGAAACCTCTCCATAAAAGGCATTTTGTTATATGGAAACGTTTCAGGGCAATGTTCAGAATCAGGTTGCTATGGTCAAAGGGTCAAGCTATGTGGGATAGAAGCCTGGTTGGTGCATTCTCCTGCAGACCCTGACCCACCACACGTGACAGGACTCCCTACATCACTGTGTACCAGTTGAAGTCATTGTATTTCATGAGGCAAATACCAAACTCCCAGTGCAGTAGAAAGAAACACCATGAAAAGTGGAGGATGACCAAATGGCTTCACAGTCCACATGCGGAGACACTTAGCTTTCAGTGGCCACAGTTTACCTACAGAGAGAAGTCAGCACTGCTTCCTCATGTTCTTTGGAAAAATTGAAACAATATCCTCCAGGTCTCATAGATGTAGACCCAGCTTTGATGGTCTCATTTGAATGGAAGCTAAAGCTTCTGACAACAACATATATGTCGAGTGCCCATCGTCAAAGGCAGTTTCTCAAGAAGTCTTTAGTCCGGCAGAGCTCCAGGTTTGTGTAGTGTTTACCTTTTAGACCAGGTTGCAAGAAATAACCACTGACTCCAATTAAAATCAGATTAAAGCAAGCTTATTATTTCCA
Organism: Callospermophilus lateralis; assembly: GCF_048772815.1. Classification (NCBI taxonomy): domain Eukaryota; kingdom Metazoa; phylum Chordata; class Mammalia; order Rodentia; family Sciuridae; genus Callospermophilus; species Callospermophilus lateralis. The sequence continues at coordinate 253,384 of NW_027512618.1, read as the reverse complement.
CCACCCTGGCTGCCTCTTCCTCCCAAAACGCTGGGAACAGGAGAGCAGCCCAGCTTTATAGCCCAGAAAGTTACACAAAAGTGGGGTTAAAAATAACAGAATTCTGACAAGCATCACACTAATGGTATTTTACATTTTTGCTTGCTGGCCCCAACATCAGAATTTATGAGGACCATTAGAGCCTCAGAGAGTGTCGTCTGGCCAAGGAAGGCCAATATTTATGAGGTGTCAACAAAGTTTCAGAGAGGGCTGTTATCTGGTCAGAGAGCCAGGCATGGGTGAGTTCAAGGCACGGGCAGGCTTTCCAAGCAGGTTCAGATCTTGCTGCAATTTATAGTTAAGCCAAAATTATCTTTTCACGGCTTTGTGGCAAGATGGCTCCCAATTTTAATAAAAGATCAGGTTGGGTCAATCATTCCCCCCTTTTCTAATGTGTTTTTTTCATATATTTGATTGGGTAGGAAGAGCACTGTGGGAATTTTAATCCCTCAGGTAATAGTCTCCCGATTTTTTGAACTCACCCAAAAACAGGTCTCCCTGATTTTACCTGACTTAATTAATTACTTATATTGATATTCTATTTATTTTTGTCTCCATTGTTGTAAGAAGAGAGGCGTCACTCATTTAGACTTCTTCTGAGCTGAGAGAGGGTGACGTGAGGGGGCACCGCCTGAGGGACATTAGTCGCCTTTTAGAAGTTAGGTTTGAAGTCTGGATGGGGAAGAACAGGTAGTAAAGTCATCTGGGAATGGGTTCTTCTATGAGAGAAACAAAAAAACATGAGTACTTAATAAATGTTGCAGCAGCTGGAACATGTCAATGTATAGAAGTTCCCTCACCAGTCTTTAATATCCCCAGTTATCAGGACTGTCAACTTAATATTTAACTTTTAGTGTTACATTTGTCCCTCCCCATAAGATTCAGTTTAATAATTTAATGTCATCTGATCTTGCAAAATATTTTTACTAGTATGACCTCTGTGTCTAATAGAGAAACCTTTAATTCTCTTACTCATTGATGGATAATCATACTAACAAATACCAAGCCTATGTGTTTAGGTTAAGAATATCTGTAGGCCTTCAACTAAAAACTTCTGCCACTGGCAGATAATCTTGATAGCCACTTTTTATAGTTATCAGGCATTCCTGTCTGAGAATCCTTCTTTGTAGCCTCCAGTCTTACTTATTTTGGGAGGCTAACATAAAGTGTATACCTTAAAATATTATTATTACTATTATTATATAAAATGCCCAGAAATGGCTGTAATTTGTTTTTAACTGTCTTTTCTAAGTGTTTAAGATGAAGCAGTCAAACTGACTTTTGTTTCTATCTATTCTGAACACTCAGCTGAGATTTTATGGGAGTCATTCCTGGGGAAACTTGAGAGCAGCTTCTCAGTTCTGCTAGTGCCATTTGCGCTAGGTGGGTCCAGGTCTTGCTTGACCATGTGGCTTCCCTCGGAAGCATCAGGGATGTTTCCCTTCTCTGATGACTCTCCTCTTCTTAGCAAATGCACTGATTGGCTTTCTGTTCTCCAGTGGTCTCATTAATCTCCCTGATAAGGAGGTTATGCGGTTCAGAGTTGCAAAGCTCTTTAGAGAAGTCCGCTGTTCCCTGGATACAGACTGACTCAGAGGGCAAGAGACAAATATTGGTTTTCTTGTCCCTTTTCATATAACTTTAATTTTAAATCCTAATCTTAAACATCCATCAAATAAATTTTAACAGACTTATATAAAGAATACTGGGCTTTAATGTCTATAATTTAAAATTATTTATCTTTTTATTATTTGGGATCTGTATTATTCTGTCTGTCTTGTAGGTGATGGCTAATTATCTTAAATTAACCAATGTTGTGTTCTTAAAGCAACACTGCTGTAAAACACTAACAGGGAATCTTTATATCACCCATAAGGAAATTACAAAATAAAATTAACAACAGTAAACAAACTTAGTTCGTGTAATAGCTACCCTAAAATTTTTGGCTGAGTTATACATTATATCCTCTGTTTGAGATGCTAGTAATGTTGACAGGAAAAAAAAAACTTTTGAAAATAACTTTAAATGAAATAACATCTGACCTACTGCTTTCAGAGTCATTCTCACATAATAAGATGGGACACAGAGCCTTATCTCAGGTAAGGCAGGGCTCTTTATTAATCTTAAGTGTTTTAATTCTAAAGCTAATCTTTGTTTTTTAAATATCATTTTACAAAGTTTACATAAATTATTTGAGGTCACATGAACATTAGCTAACACCGTATGATATAGCTTTTAAAACATGAATTAAAAAAAGGCTGAAAGTTTTTAACCTTTACATAGATTAGGCTCTCATTAACTTAAAATACATTTAAATTGTTCCCCAATATAAAAAGTAACATAAAAGTTTACATATCTTATTGACAACAGGTAAATAAATCCTATATATATATATATATATATATATATATATATATATATATATATATATATATATATATTTTACCATACAACTTCAGAACACCACCTTGATATAATGCTCTTTTAAAGTTTCTACCTTACAGACTTGTATACCTGGAAGATATGAGCACATTAATAGCATCACAATTGCATTGATGTTTCTACATTAACCAAGTTTAGCTTTTAAAGAAATGGCAGTACAGTGCTCTAAAATAACAGTTCTTATTTAATCAGTTGTTTAATTTTTATGGTTGCTTGCTCTAGAAAAATAAAACTTAATAACCACAATGTTATGGGTAAACTTATGTTTTGAGAAATTTTTGTCTCTTTAACACATGACTGATTTTTACAATCTTATACAGACTTTAGGACAAACTTATACAGACCTTAGTAAATCAATCAGATATCTAACAAAAGTACTCATGAATGAGTAATCCCATATCAAATTTACTTTACTTATTTATCAAAATATTAGACAAATGTATTGAACAGTGTACCATTTTTTGTTGAAGAAAAAGTTCTAGAACCAAGGCATATTAGACCTTTTGTCGGCATTAATATTTTATTAGATTTTTGAACACCTAGAAAAACTTGTAAGGTTAAATTTAAAGACATTTATTTTTATCTGTTTATCCAATTTAAATTGTACCAATTAAATCATGAGAATTTAAGATCTTTGGATCCACGTTTTAAAATTTGTTTATATGAGTGCTTTTTTTATGAGTGCTCCTTATATGTGTTAATTTGTATAACATATATATGATATAGGGATATATGTATATATAGACATACAACACTAACAAAAGTGTGCACACATAATAATAGTAAAGGCCTTGTAGCTTTTTGCAGTTGAAATCTCCATTGCAATGTTTCAAAAACTCCACTGTTGGTCAAAGATAGAGCTGATCAGAAAAACATTAACCTAGGTCTGTAGGATCAAAATCATGAGCTCAAAAAAAGAATACAGAATCTAAGGAAAAAAATAAGAGTCCTAGAAAAAGTGACTGGCCAGTAATTAGTAAATACCATACAATTTACCTTTTTTCCTGCCTTAGGCCTCAGATCAGTCTCCTACTGAGCTTGCAGGCTTCTTTCATTTGCATTTCAACAAAAGTCCTTGCTGAGGTCTGAAAGGAGCAGGGTAAAACTGCTATTCTGAGCAGACACCTCAGGCCTAAGGCATTTTAACCATAATTTTGAGGTTCGGATGTTGAAAATTATGATACAATTTTAAGATGAAATTCACAAAATTTTATATCTTTACATCTTGTTTTGTCAACAGATACCATAATATGATTTACTCTCCTTGTCCAAATTAATGCACTGGTACACACTGTGATATTTTCTCAGTCTACCCAATTCAAAATTGGTGAAAAATAAAACTGAATGTTTGGGAAGTTACTTGCCAACTTGGAAGTAGAGTGCTTTAGTTTTCCATCCTAAGCATTTAAGTTATCTGGCATGAATTATCTGAAATCATAAACTAAACAATTACCTAAACCCGACTTTTAACTGCAAGATTGAGCAATGCTACAAAAACCCATCCAGATACCAGATTGTTACAATAAAACATCATCATTTAGACACACATTGAACTAATATCATTCCCAAGAAACAATTTATAATATCAGCACATTATTGCACATGTCTTAAAGGGCCAGAAACAAAGACACAAGACAGACAGAAAGGAGCTCCAGACTATGGCTGACAGACAGAAGCCTTAAAAACAGAGCAGATAAGAGAAAAATCTCCTACACCAGTGGCAGGATAGATGTCCTCACAAGGGGATCAGATGTTTTCACAGACGGCAACCTGAAATGTAATATCAAGGGTTTCCATGGTGACTTTACTGCATTTAGTGTCTCCTTTTTCTTTTTCTTTTTTTTAAGAAGACAGAGGTGGCATAATCCTTACAGTGCAGGGAACGAAGGAAGGAATTCCCTGAAGCAACAGGGCTTTGGTAGATCCTGGGAGTCCCTCAGTCCCTCCTTTTACTTATAGGATTAGCTCCTCTGGTTTGGTTCCACCCCAATCTCGCTCCATCTCCTAACATTTCAGTAGTCAGCTCTCAAAAAGTTCCAGGGTCGGGGGGTTATCAAAATTTGTAACTTAAATTTCGGTTTCTGACCTTGAAGCAAATTAATACCTATTTAATAATGAGGACAGGGTTTGAGAAAAATAAAAAGGGAGGTTTACTGTTTTGCTAACAAAGCAGAAACACAGGGGACTCTGCCCAAAGGTTGTGACTCTCTTGAACTGGAGCAACAAGGGGTTTTAAAGGAGTTTCCATTGTTAACATGGGAGATACTCTGTTCTTTGGTGGCCAGCAGGCATTGCCCTCTGCAGTGGGTGAGTTCCAGGCTGCCAGCTAGGGGCTTCTCTCATCCTGCTTAACAAAGGGGGGTAAACTTCAACACAGTTTTTTAGAACACAGTCCAAAGGGTGTAAGGCTTACTTGCTTTATTACCCATTTTTACGTCCAATATCTTTAAGTTTTTACCACAGAAATCACACAACAAATGCACAAAAACAAACAAACAAAAAAACATATAGAACACAGAACAAAACACAAAGAAACAGAAACCTGTTGAAGATACAGAAAAACAGAGGAGCAATGAAATGTCTTGCTGAAGCTCCAGGGTAGGAGCTCCTGATTGCCCGGCTGCACCTTTCTACCCTTTCAGAGAAATTCCATACAGAACAGAACAGAGGACAGAACAATTCTTGTTACTGTCCTGGACAGGAGTACATGTGAGCCTCCCCAGGCCACCTCTCTGTCATCAGAAGACATCTCCGTTAACCGGATATCAGATGTTATAAAGCCACCACCTACCTATGGAGGCCTCCTCCACCAGGTGCTTGCTAATAGTTTTAGTGCGATGGTTCACTGCAGTGCTCCCTGGACCAAATGCTCACTCCAAGGCTTTGGAACTTGGCTCTCCAGCCCTGAGCCCTGGAGGAAAGGCCAGCATCAGAATTTCCAGCAGTCTGGTCTTATGATCTGGTAACGTCATCTCGCTGGGGAACTCCAAAATGTTAGACCAGGATGCAAGAAAATACCACTGACTCCAATTATAATCAAATTAAGGCAAGCTTATTAGTTCAACCGGCTAGGCTGACTCTCCTTCTCAAAACGGCTGGAAAAAGACAGCATCCCCACCTTTCCTACACCCCAGCTTTATAGCCCAAAAAGTTACACAAAAAGGGAGTATCAGAAAACAGAACTTTGACAAGCATCACACTAATTGTAGTTTACATTTTTTATTTGCTGGCCCCAGCATCAGAAATTATGAGGACCATTAGAGCCTCAGAGAGGGTCGTTGTCTGGCCAGGGAAGGCCAATATTTATGAGGTTTCAGTAAGGTTTCAGAGAGGGCTGTGATCTGGTCAGTACGACAGGCATGGGTGAGTTCAAGGCATGGGCAGGCATTCCAAGCAGGTTCAGAATTTGCAGTAATTTATAGTAAAGCAAAAATTATCTTTCCATGGCTTTGTGGCAAGATGGCTCCCAATATTAATGAAAGATCAGGTTGAGTGATCACCCCTGTCCCTTCCTTTTGGAAACTCCTCTACCACCTCCAAGGTTGTGAACTCTTGAGCATTTTCCATTCCAGATAAGTATTCACAGAATGTCTAACTCTTCTCCTCTAATTGTGTCTTACTTGGGGCAAAGGTAATGTCAAAGCATTGTTCTGGATGAGAGTGGGAAGATTATTGTATATCACATATTTGCATACACATTGGATTCATTTTCCAATTTTCCATTTGAAATACTGAATTCCTGGCACTAACCCATACCCTACTAGACTCTGACTAATAATCCTAATATGATGGTGAAACATAACCCAAGCAGAATAGAAATACAAGCCGTTCAGAGGAGGCATGGTGTGTAGTTGGAATTGCCTTTTGCATTATATAGTATAGGAGCTATAAATCTAGTCAATTTTTTGTTGAAATAATTCTACATGTGTTTTTAAAGTTAACAAATATGGGAATCCTGTCTCCCTTTCTCTGTAGCACATGTATTTTTATATGCACATAGAGAATCCTACCTGGTATCACACGTACATACTTGTGAGGTGGCTGAATTGGCAGATACAAATTGTGAGAAGAGATCACTACTCCTAAACGCTGTTCAAACTGAAAATTCAACCTATGGGTGAGCTTCCTAGTTCAATAACATTATACATAAATCCATGTTCAGTAAAATGAATATTTTTGCATCTGTGGATTATATATATTTCATGATAAATTTCGATTGCATATATATTGCTACTTTTTTTCTTTTTTTGGTTGTTCAAAACGTTACAAAGCTCTTGACATATCATATTTCATACATTAGATTCAAGTGGGTTATGAACTCCCATTTTTACCCCAAATAAAGATTGCAGAATCACATTGGTTACATATCCACATTTTTACATAATGCCCTATTAGTTAATGTTGTATTCTGCTACCTTTCCTATACTCTATGATCCCCCCTCTTTCCCCCTCCCATCTTCTCTCTCTACCCCATCTACTGTAATTAATTTCTCTCCTTGTTTATTTTCCCATTCCCTTCACAACCTGTTATATGTAATTTTGTATAACAATGAGGGTCTCCCTTCATTACCATGCAATTTCCCTTTTCTCTCCCTTTCCCTCCCACCTCATGTCTCTGTTAATGTAAATCTTTTCTTCCTGCTCTTCCTCCCTGCTCTGTTCTTAGTTGCTCTCATTATATCCAAGAAGACATTTGGTATTTGTTTTTTAGGGATTGGCTAGTTTCACTAAGCATAATCTGCTCTATTACCATCCATTTCCCTGAAAATTCCATGATTTTGTCATATTTTAGTGCTGTGTAATACTCCATGGTGTATAAATGCCACATTTGTTATCCATTCATCTATTGAAGGGCATCTAGGTTGGGTCCACAGTGCAGCAATTGAGAATTGTACTGCTAAGAACATCGATGTGGCAGTATCCCAGAGTTACACTATTTTAAGGTCTTCAGGAAATAGTCCAAGAAGGGCAATAGCTGGGTCAAATTGTGGTTCCATTCTAAGCTTTCCCAGGAATCTCCATACTGCTTTTCAAATTGGCCGCACCAGTTTGCGGAACAGCTCTCCTCATAGGCCTCATTTGGTCCATCTTCTCTACATTAAGAAGAGAGAGGCTTACTCAGACACAACCCTTCATCCTGACCAGGTTGTTTGCCAGGTTGTTTTGGTCTTTCAGGTCTTTCATACCTGCCTACATCTTCTCCAGGGATCAAATATGCATGGACCTTTGAGGTTCTCAGTAGGTGGCAGATCCCCTACATTGCTGTATTGCAAGACGAACCCTGTCCCTTCTCTTTTGTAAAGTTAGATTGAGGGAACAGTGTATGGTTAGGGTTAATAACATGTTCAATTTGGGTTCGGAATCATTCTGATTGATGAATAATGGTATTGTGAACCTGCGATATTTATAAAACTATAGAGGTGAAATATAAGTATAAAAACAGAAATCTAGGTAAGATTTGTAGCCCAGAAGGGAATGAGGCCCTTTATTGGGATACTTAGCTTTTAATTATGTTCTGCACGTTTGTCTCAGATAAATTGATAATCAATGGCATAGGACCTTGTACCTTGGAAGATTGATTGTAGAAGAGAACATCCACTCAAATTTGGATAGTCGGTAGGATTAGGAAGAGAGTCGGTAGGTTTAGGAAGAAGAGTGAGTATAAAATTTGGATCAAATGTTCTTTAGCAATACGGTTTCATTTACACAGTGAATGTAAATGTCAGCACATGCGAAGAGTCAGTCACAATGATGAACTGCGGAAAATATAGGAAAGAAGATATCAATAGAGACATTACAAAATTAGGCAATTGTAAAGTGAATGATAGGTTTACACATTTTCAACAGGATCGAGATTGAATACATAATTTTAGGAAGAAACAAATATGTAGTCACCAATAGAAATGACATTTGAAAGCATTATGCAAACTGGAAATGGATGTTTTTAGTAATCCATATTCAAATTCCATTTAGGATTTGGTGCAATCATAAGTGTGACCTTTGCATTTTGTGCCCAGAAAATTATTGTGATAAAATATATATGTAGATCATGTGACATGAGTATTTTTTCCACCATTTCTGTGAGCAATATTTTAAGACATATAAATTAGTATTGGGGGTACAAAGTGGTGTACCCTGTGTCTATGAATATAGAGATAATGCATGAATAGAACATACTGTAAATAAATAGTATAACTGGTTCCACTTTAAATAATGGATTGAATTGTTATCTGAAAATATATAAGAAATCATATATTGACATACAATCAATAATTCCAACCAGTTATATATCTAATTGTCATCTTAGGGTTATTGTTTATCATGAAGTGTGTGCGAGTTTTGCTTAAAAAGTGATTATGGAAGTCGAAAATAATGTGTTTGGAAAGAAGTCTCATGAAATTACCAGTCAAGAAATATGGAGGAATCCATGTGTTCTGAAGCAGGAAGTGATTGAAAGTGAAACAAATGCCTATAAATTTGCTAAATTGTCGATGAAATATATATCCTGTGATGTGCATAAACTGAGGAAATAGTATGTACCAGTGTTGAATAAAAATGAACGTCAAAGTACACATCTAGTACCATTGGAATCTACTTGCATTGATGTTAAACTGGGTCAGTTACTGTAAAAATATTAGGATTCGCGTGCATCACTCACCGAAGTTAGTTTTCTTTTTTTTTTAATTTTTATTTATGCTTGTTCAAAACATTACATAGTTTTTGATACATCATATTTGTCACTTTGATTCAAGTGGGTTATGAACTCCCATTTTTACTCCGTATACAGATTGCAGAATCACATCAGTTACACATGCATTGATTCACATATTGCCATACTAGTGTCTGTTGTATTCTGCTGCCTTACCTATCCTCTACTATCCCCCCTCCCCTCCCCTCTCCTCCCCTCTTCTCTCTCTACCCCCTCTACAGTAATAAATTTCTCCCCCTTGTATTATTTTTCCCTTTCTTCTTGTATGTAATTTTGTATAACCCTGAGGGTCTCCTTCCATTTCCATGCAATATCCCTTCTCTCTCCCTTTCCCTCCCACCTCTCATCCCTGTTTTAATGTTAATCTTCTTCTCATCCTCTTCATACCTATTCTGTTCTTAATTAATCTCCTTATATCAAAGAAGACATTTGGCATTTGTTTTGAAGGGATTGGGTAGCTTCACTTAGCATAATCTGCTCTAGTGCCATCCATTTCCCTGCAAATTCTATGATTTTGTCATTTTTTAATGCAGAGTAATACTACATTCTATATAAATGCCACATTTTTTAATCCATTCATCTATTGAAGGGCATATAGGTTGGTTCCACAGTCTTGCTATTGTGAATTGTGCTGCTATGTACATCGATGTAGCAGTGTCCCTGCAGCATGCTCTTTTTAGGTCTTTAGGAAATTGACCGAGAAGGGGAATAGCTGGGTCAAATGGTGGTTTCATTCCCAGTTTTCCAAGAAATCTCCATACTGCTTTCCAAATTGGATGCACCAATTTGCAGTCTCACCAGCAATGTACAAGTGTACCTGTTTCCCCACATTCTCACCAACACTTGTTGTTTGACTTCATAATGGCTGCCAATCTTACTGGAGTGAGATGGTATCTTAGGGTGGTTCTGATTCACCTTTCTCTGACTACTGGAGATGGTGAGCATTTTTTCATGTACTTGTTGATTGTATGTCCTCCTCTGAGATGTCTGTTGAGGTCCTCGGCCCATTTGTTGATTGGGTTATTTGTTATCTTATTGTTTAATTTTTTGAGTTCTTTGTATACTCTGGATATTAGGGCTCTATCTGAAGTGTGAGGAGTAAAGATTTGTTGCCAGAATTTAGGCTCCCTATTTACTCTCTTATTGTTTCTTTTGCTGAGAAAAAACTTTTTGCTTTGAGTAAGTCCCATGTGTTGATTCTAGTTATTAACTCTTGTTATTAACTCTTGTGCTATGGATGTCCTATTGAGGAATTTGAAGCCCGACCCCACAGTATGTAGATCGTAGCCAACTTTTTCTTCTATCAGACGCCATGTCTCTGTTTTGATATCAAGGCCCTTGATCCATTTTGAGTGAACTTTTGTGCATGCAAGAGAAAGGGATTCAGTTTCATTTTGTTACATATGGATTTCCAGTTTTTCCAGCACCATTTGTTGAAGATGCTATCCTTCCTCCATTGCATGCTTTTAGCTCCTTTATCAAATTGAAGATTGTTGTAGCATTGTGGATTAATCTCTGTGTCCTCCATTCTGTACCATTGGTCCACCTGCCTGTTTTGGTACCAGTACCATGCTGTCATTGTTACTATTGCTCTGAAATTTAGTTTGAAATCTGGTATCGCTATACCGCCTGATTCACACATCCTGGTTAGAATTGCTTTTGCTATTCTGGATCTTTTATTATTCCATATGAATTTCATGATTGCTTTCTCTATTTCTACAAGAAATGCCGTTAGGATTTTGATTGGCATTACATTAAACCTATAGAGAACTTTTGGGAATATCACCATTTTGATGATGTTAGTTCTCCCTATCCATGAACAGTGTATATTTTTCCATCTTCTAAGATCTTATTCTACTTCTCTTTTTAGGGTTCTGTAGTTTGCATTGTATAAATCTTTCACCTCTTTTGTTAGGTTGATTCCCAAGGATTTTAGTTTTATTTTTTGAGGATATTGTGAATGGAGTGTTTTTTTTTCTCATTTCCGTTTCAGAAGTTTTGTCACTGATATACAGAAATGCCTTTGACTTATGAATGTTGATTTTATATCCTGCCACATTGCTGAAATCATTTCTTACTTCTAGTAGTTTTTTTTGTAGACCCTTTTGGGTCTTCTATATATTGAATCATATCAGCTGCAAGTAGTGATAATTTAAGTTATTCTTTTCCTATTTTTATGCCTTTTATTTCTTTCATCTGTCTAATTGCTCTGGCCAGTGTTTCGAGAACTATATTGAATAGAAGTGGTGGTAGAGGACATCTCTGTCTTGTTCCAGATTTTAGAGGGAATGCTTCAATTTTTCTTCATTCAGAATAATGCTACCTTGAGGCTTAACATAGATAGCTTTTACAATGTCGAGGTAAATTCCTGTTATCTCTAGTTTTTCAAATGTTTTGAACATAAAGGGATGCTAAGGGTCTATCCTTCTTATTTATTTTTTGCAGAACCAAGCTTTAGTTTTGTAATTTTTTCAATAGTTTCTTTTGTTTCAATTTTGTTGTTTTCCGCTCTGATTTTAGTTATTTCTTGCCTTCTGCTACATTTGCTGTTGTTTTGCTCTTCCTTTTCTAGGGCTTTGAGATGAAGTGTGAGCTCATTTATTTGTTGTTCTTTCCTATTTTTGAGGAATGACGTCAAGGTGGTGAATTTCCCTCTTAAAACACCTTTCATTGTGTCCCATAGACTCCGATATGTTGTTTCTGTATTTTCATTTATCTTGAAGAATTTTTTGATTTTCTCATTTATGTCTTCTGTAACACATTAATCATTCAGTAACATGTTGTTCATTTTCAATGTGATGTAGGATTTTTCCTTCCTTCTTTTTCATTGGTTTCCAGATTCATTCCATTATAATCCAATAAAATTCATGGTATTAAGTCCACCCTTTATATTTACTGAAGGTTGCTCTATGGCATAATATATGGTCTATTTTTTAGAAGGATCCATGTGCTGCTAAAAAATATTATATCCACTTGATGATGGTTGATATATTCTATATATGTCAGTTAAGTCTAGGTTATTGATTGTGATATTGAGTTCTATAGTTTCTTTATTCAAATTTTATTTGGAGGATCTGTCCAATGGTGAGAGAGGTGTGTTGAAGTCACCCATAATTATTGTGTTGTGGGCTATTTGATTTTTGAACTTGAGGAGAATTTGTTTTATGAACGTCACAGCACCATTTAATGGTGCGTAAATATTGATAATTTTTATGTCTTGTTGGTGAATGGTTCCTTTTAACAGTATATAATTTCCTTCATTATCCCTTTTGATTAAATTAGTCATGAAGTCGATTTAATTCGATTTGAGGATGGCCACCACTCCTTGCTTATGAGGACCGTGTGCATGGTATATTTTTTCCCAACCTTTCACCTTCAGCCTGTGTATGTCTTTTCCATTCAGATATGTCTCCTGGAGGCAACATATTGTTGGATTTGTTTTTTGAATCCAAGTTACAAGCCTATGTTGCTTTATTGGAGAGTTTAAGCCATTAATGTTTAGTGTTACTATTGATATATGGTTTCTACTGCCAGCCATGTTTGAATATTTATCGCTTTTTTAAATTTACTTTGTTTCTCCATGATTAGCTTTTCCCCGCCCTCTGTCATTACTGAGGCACTTCCCACTGATGGTTTTGGTTGTTGTTTTTCATTTCTTTCTCGTGTAGTGTTTTGCTCAAGACACTTTGCAATGGTGGTTTTCTGGCTGCAAATTCTTTTAGCTTTTGTTTATCATGAAAGATTTTTATTTCGTTGTCGTACCTGAAGCTGAATTTTGCTGGATACAGAATTCTTGTTTGGCATCCATTGTCTTTCAATGTTTGAAATACGTTGTTCCAGGATCCTCTCACTTTCAGTGTCTGTGATGAAAAATAGGTTGCTAACCTTATTGGTTTACCCCTGAATGTAATCTTCCTCCTTTCTCTTGAAGCTTTTAATGTTTTCTCTTTGTTCTGTATATTGGATAGCTTCATAACAATGTGTCTTGGCGTTGGTCTACTGTGATTTTGTGTGCTCTGTGTCCTGTAAGCGTCTTCAATTTGTATATCCATTTCCTTTTTTATTTCTGGAAAATTTTCATTCCCATAGTTTGAATCTCTGTACCTTCCTCTATCCAGATGACTCATAAGTTTGGTTTTTTTATGTTATACCATATCTCTTGGATGTTTTTCTCGTGATTTTTTACGAGCCTTTCTGTGTTGGCTAGACTCTTTTCAAGATGATATATTTTGTCTTCATTATGTGACATTCTGTCTTCTACTTGTTCCACATGGTTAGTGAGACTCTCAATTGAGTTTTTAATTTGGTTTATCGTTTCCTTCATTTCTAGAAATATTCTTTGAATATTTATAATCTCTATCTCCTGATAAAGAAGATTAACTTCTTCTTTTATCTGTTTATGTAATTCATTTTCAATGTGTTCTTTCACTGTATTTATTTGCTCTCTCGTATCCTCTTTAAGGTTCCATTTCATCTGTCTAAGGTATTCCTTGAGTTCTTTATATGACCATTTTTCTGATAATTCTAGGTCCTCCTGAATATTTAGGTTATCCTTCATTGTTTGTACTCCTTTTCTTTCTTGCTTTTTGATGCTGCTCATGTTACTTCTTGTTCTGTTTGAGTGCTGAGTTACTTCTTATTCTTATAAATTTATTTGAAGCTTGGGAGGAAAGATATTAGAAGGGATGGGAAGAAGTCACTAAAGAGAATGAGAATAGGCAGGTAGAATTCAAGGATGGGGGAATAAGAAAATTGAAAAGAAATGAAAAGACAAAAGAAAAAAATAGAAAATAAAGAAAGAAATAATTTTTTTAAAAATAATAATGATAATTAAAAAATGAAAATTAAAATTTAAAATAATAATAATAGTAAAATTAAAAAAATAAAAACATTAAAATAAGTTAAAGAACAACACAAAAAATTTAAATGAAAGAAAAAAAATAAAAATAAAATAATAATAATAATAATACATGCAGTCATAGAGTTCAATTAACTTCTCTTCCAGTAGGTGGAGCTGTGCTCACTGGACCAAGCTTCTCCTCTCAATAGGTGGGAACCAATCACTGTGCAGCAGCTCTTCCTCCCAGACTGGGCGGGTCTCTAATCCTGAGTGCCTAGGACCTTCTCTAGTGTTTCCTCAAGCCAGGCTCCGCTCAACTGTGACACTCACCACAATACTTGCTACACGTCAGGTCTCTGCTCCTGGTAGCCCTGTTTTCATCAACGCTTGGCACTCTCTCCCTGTTTGCCTCCCTCAGACCCTAAGTTTGTAGAGCTTGGGGCTGGGAACCCCCAGCGAATTTGCTTGCTCTCTGGTATCCATGCCCACATTAGCTGGTGTAAGAGACCTCAGTTGTCAGCACTGGTAGGAGCGGTAGCCAGGAATTCCACGCCACAAGTCCCACAGCACACATGATTCCCTCGGTCTGGCCATCTTTCTCACGGGAGACCTGGGAGGGCCCCTTAAGGGAGAGCTGGGAGGGGCCCTTAATGTTTCCCCGCTGTGTGGAGAGAGATGCATAGGGAATTACACACCTGTCGTACTGGTTTCAATGAAGTTATCTCCTCTGCCCATGACATCAGTTCTCTTCCACGGTGGTATCCCATGCAAATGGTGACCATTCGTTCCTTTTGCCAGGTGACCAATGCAATGGATGGGTCCTGACTGTGTCTCCAAAGCCCCTTTTCAATCCAGTGGCCTTTTACCTCTGTAAATTCAGAAGGGCCGACCAGTTATTTCCGAGGGAAGCTTAGTTCTGAGTCACAAGAAGCAGGCAAATCTGAGCTTCTATGCAGCCGATCCGGGCTCTGTGTGTTTTCTCAGGGGCCCAGACTGTTCGCACCAGATCCACGTCAGGTCAGCATTGCCTAGTGATTCTGAACAAACAGCATTTAGACAGTTTACGACTCCCTATGCCTGCGCAGCTAATGAGGTCAGATACTTGATTTCTCCATGTCCGCCACCATGTTGGATCTCTTATATTGCTATTTTTAATGTCTGTGCATGTGCGTGTGTGTGTGTGTGTGTGTGTGTGTGTGTGTGTGTGTGTGTATATATATATATATATATATATATATATATATCAATATAAGATTTCTTATATATTTTTAGATATCAATTCAATTCATTATTTAAAGTGGAACCAGTTATATTATTTATTCACAGGATGGTCTATTCATGCATTATCTCTATATTCATAGACACAGGGTACACCTCTGTGTACCCCTAACACTAATGTATATGTCTTCAAAATATTGCTCCCAGAAATGGTGGAAGAAATACTCATGTCACCTGATCCACATATATATTTTATCACAGTAAAATTCTGAACAAAAAATGTAAAGGTCACACTTATGATTGTACCGAAGCCTAAAAGAAAAGTGAAAATGTTTAACTAAAAACATCCATGTGAAGGTTGCCTAATGCTCTCAAATGTCAATCCTATTGGTGACAACATATTTGTTTCTTCCAATGATTATATATTCAAATTAAACCCTGTTGAAAATGTCTAATCCTATAACTCACTTTATACTTTGCCTGATTTCATAATGTCTCTATTGATACCTGCTTTCCTACTTATTTTCCCCAGTTCATCATTGTGACTGACTCTTCATATGTGCTGACATTTTCATTCATTCTCTAACCGAAACCCTATTGCTAAAGAACTTTTGGTCCAAATACTATACTCACTCTTCTTCCTAAACCTACCGACTATCTTCCTAATCCTACCGACTATCCATTTTTAACTGGATGTTCTCTTCTACATTAAATCTATCAAGGTACAAGGTCCTGTGCTTCAAATCATACCTAGATTTCTGTTTCCATACTTATATTTCACCTCTATGTTCTTGTAATTATCGCAAGTTCCCAATACCATTATTCATCGCACAGAATGATTCCTAACCCAAATTGAACCTGTTATTAACCCTAAACATACACTGTTCCCTCAATCTCATTTTACAGAAGAGCAGCGACAGAGTTGTTCTTAAAATACAGGGAATTAGGGGACCTTCCACCTGCTGAAAACCTCAAAGGTCCATGCAGAAATGATACCTGGAGAAGTTGTAGGGAGGTATGAAAGACCTGAGAGAGCAAAAGTCCTATTCCATGGCAAACAACCTGGCAGGATAAAGGGATGTGTCTGAATCAGCCTCTCTCTACTTATGTTAGAGAAGATGGACTAAACCAGACCTGTGTGGAGAGCTGTTCCCAGGTGCCTATGGTTGATATACCATTCTAACTTGTGCAAGTGTTCCAGGAAGTAGGAGCAGCCTCCATCTCATGGGACCCTTGGAAGCAAGTGTTAGGACAAACTGGTTGCCAAGGCAGTGACCTCATTCATTCAATTCCAAAGAAAGTGACATACCTCATTTCCTTGGTGATGGAACTCTATGATCTTTGTATCCTAGTGGCCAGGCACCCAGACGCTATCCCATTCCCAGTCACAGTGGTCTCACTTGTTTGGATTTACCAAGGACAGAGTCAGTATTTCTTGGTACCTACTAATGTGAGGATGGCCAAATGCCAGGAGAGCACTGAAGAGGTACCTTTTCTGAGAAAGCCAGTAGTGGCTCACCACTATTTCCTGACAACTTCACAGAGTTAGCCAAGGAAACCAGACCTGAGAGAGGACAGACTATTTCGAAAGAATATAGTATGGCCGAGCAGTTAGAGGACACTCCAGATAGTCACAGATCTACTTGGGGGAAGGAGGTGCCATTGTGGGAGTGGGTGTGGGTTTGTGGTTTTGCCTCATGTTCTAACAAAAGGTAGGAATGGCGGTTTGTTTGGATTGAAGTGGACTGTTTCGAGTAAGTCATTTGACAAGGTGAGTGTTTCTATGTTTGTGTATCCGACTATGTCCATTGTTGTAGACATTAGAAAAGAGAATGCATTAATGGATGTGTCCTGTCTAGTATAAATCTTACCATAATTCATCCTGCTCAATTTATGAATGGACTGCACCTTGTCTTATCGATGGGCAACACCTGCTATTATCCTAAGTTCCTGTTTTCTTCCTGAATTCTGGCCAGTCTCCAGAATAGGCTCAGGGATTTGTGTCCAAGATATGTACCACCTCCAAGCTCTGTGACATGGCCATATACTGGATAGCTGAAGAGAATGGAGATCATCTCAGAAAACTCAGATATCAGTGTGACCAGGAAAGTCTCAGTGGAGAAACCCTGCTTTGGGCCTTTTGCTTACCTTATGTTCTGTTGCCCTGAATGTCAGGAAGGTCTTTGCCTCAGGCCACCCCTTTGTGAAGCCTGAAGAAAACAGTTTTAAATTTGAAATGAATAGGCATCACCTGTGGCTCTTTGCTTAGTTGCTTTGGAAAGGGATGTGTCTGAATTAGCCTCTTGGCCTTGTATGTGGCTGTGATTTTTATTCTCAGCACATGATGGATCCAAAGAATGATCGCATGTGCGCATCCAAAACCAAAATGGCCAAAAGATCAGTCATTGTGGATGAAGTCTCTCGCCTTCTTCTGTTAGGTTCCTGACATCCATCAAGTGAGAATACTGATCCTTTGGGTCAAATGAGTTCTTGAAATCTCTGCCGAGGTGCTTGGCTTTTCTCATGACTCTATTTCACATAAATATTCCATACCTGAAAGTCAGTAGGCCTCAAATTGGAGAAACAGAGCAGCATGAACGGCAGGCTTATTTGACCACTCCTGGTTCATATTAAGAGTGTCCAGGCCACCCTGACTTTAGGCAAATGAGGGGCAAGTGAGCTTATTTTGGACACTACCAATGGCTGCACCCCTCATGGAAACCTCCAGCCAGAGGTCATGATGAGTGACTATATGGAAGAAGATGAGGGCCATGTGGGAGTGTTTTGGTTTTAATTGTGGTCATTTGTGTGGCGGTTGGAAGAAATGTCTGGGTCCACCTGGGCTTGAACTCTGGTGTGATTCCCCATAGAGACTGAGTTCTGGAACTCACCTCAGAGAAGTATTGCCATGAATTGTTTTGGGATTTTAGGAGGCCACGCATGAGAGTTGCCCTTGGAAACTGAGATCTGGCTTTCCACAGAGCACTGGGAATCTCAGCCAGGATATCACATGATATAATTGTGAAAAACTTGCAGCCATAGTTGAGAGTCAAAACACACATGGACCTCACATTTTACACCTCAATGTGCCTGGCTTCATGTGACCTTTTCCCCACTCTTTGGGAAGCCTTGCCTGTGAGAGTTCTCCAGAGTTTTCATTTAAATTAGCTTCCTCAACATTTAGTGGTTCCTGAATGAATTGAAACCCAGAGTTTCTCCAACTTCATCCTTGAAAAATGGCTTGATAAATACCATAAATTTTTGGAAGTTCCCACAACCAGGTGGCACTGGAGAACATTTGGATGTCCTGTTGCTGATCATGAGTATACCAGACAATGCCTTGATTGACTGGGTTTCATGAAAATGGTGTAGAACAGAGATGCCAGTAAGTTGGAGCCTGCTGAGTAGTGGGCCTAGAGCAGTTTTGGGCAGGTGTGTGATGAAACATCAGTGGTAGGGCCATGAGGATCTACCATTGGATTCCAAATGGCTTGTGACTGACATGGTGCAGCCAGCAGTCCCTTATATGTAAAGGCATCTTGTTATATGGTGAGGTTTCAGGTCAATGTTCTGAATCAGGTTGATATGGACGAGGGGGCAATGGGCCAAGCTAGGAGGGATAGAAGCCTGGTTGGTGCATTCTCCTGCAGACCCTGACCCAACACACGTGACAGAACTCCCTCCAGCAATATGTCCCAGTTGAGCTCCTGGTATTTCGTGAAGCAAATACCAAACTCCCAGTGCAGCAGGAAAAACACCACAAAAAGTGTAGGAGGACCAAATGGCTTCGCAGTCAACACGGAGAGACACTTAGTCCTCAGTGGTCACAGTTTACCTACAAAGAGAGGATTCAGCATTGCTGCCTCATCTTCATTGGAAAATAAGAAACCATGTCCTTCAGGTCACATAGATGCAGAACCAGCTTTGATGGTCTCACTACTAAAGAAGCCAAATCTCCTGACAACAACATATATTTCAAGTGCCCAAACTCAGAGGCAGTTTCTCAAAAAGTTTTTAGGCTCTCAGAGCTCCCTGTTTATGTTGTGTTTACCCTGTCCCTTACTTTTGGAAACTCCTCTACCACCTCCATGGTTATGAACTCTTGAGCATTTTCCATTCCAGATATGTATTCACTGATTTTCTAACTCTTCTCCTCTAATTATGTTTTACCTGGGGTGAAGGTAATGTCAAGGCATTTTTCTGGATGAGAGTGAGAGGATATCAGACCTTAACAGATATTTGTGAAGCACATATTTGCTTACACATTGAATTCATTTTCCAATTTTCCTTTTGAAATACTGAATCCCTGACACTAACCCATACCTACTAGAATCAGACAACTCATCCTAATATAATGGAGAAAAATAACCCAAACAGAATAGAAATTCAAGCAGTTCAGAGGAGGCATCTTGTATAGTTGGACTTGCCTTTTGCATTATATAAGGTAGGAGTTATAAATCTAGTCAATTTTTATTTGAAATAGTTCTCCATGTGTTTTTAAAGATAACAAATGTGTGAAATCCTGTTTCCCTTTCTCTGTAGCCAATTCACACATGTATATTTATATGCACATATAGAATCCTACCAGGAATCCCACGTACATTTTTGTGAGGTTTCTCACTTCGCAGATTCAAATTGTGAAAAGAGATCACTCCTCTTAAACGCTGTTAGAACTGAAGATTCAAACTATAGGGGAGCTTTCTAGTAGAACAACATTATACATATACTCATGTTCAGTAAAATAATTATTTTTGCATCTGTGGATGATATATATTTACTGATGAATTTTGATTTTCATATATATTGCTGCTTTTTAATGTCTGTGTGTAGTTTGTGTGTGTGTGTGTGTGTGTGTGTGTGTGTGTGTATATATATATATATATATATATATATATATATATATATATATATATACACACACACAATTCAGATTTTTCAATATATAAAATATATGTGTCTTATATACACTTTCTAAATTCATTCATGTTCATGTATATGGATTTATAATCAACTTTTCACAAGATTATTTTCTGAAACATTCATCCACCTGAAATACATATTTGTTTCCTAGTACTGAAAACAAACTTCAGTGAATGGTGCCTACAAATTCTAATAATTTTACAGTAACTGACCCAGTTTACCACCAATGCAAGTAGATTCCTATGGGACATGATATGTAATTTGAGGTTCATTTGTATTCAACACTGGTACATTATTATTTCTTCAGTTTTTGCACATCATACGATATATATTTCATCCACAAGTTCACAAATTTACAGGCATTTGTTTCAACTTTAATCAATTCCTGTTTCAGAACACAAGTATTATCAGGGTTACTGAACTCGTCTTTTCATGACGCTTCTTTCCAAACAAGTTATTTTCGATTTCCATAATCACTGGTGAAGTAAAACTCACACCCTTCGTGATAAACCAAAACACTAATATTACCAATATATGTATACCATTTTGGAAAGAATGATTGTATATCAATATAACATTTCCTGTAATTTTTCAGATATCAGTTCAATCCATTATTTATAGTTGGAACAAGTTATATTATTTATTCACAGTATGTTCTATTCATGCTTTATCTTTATATTCATAGACACAGTGTACACCTCTTTGGACCCCCAATACTAATTTTAAGTCTTCAATATATTGCTACCAGAAATGGTGGAAGAAATACTTATGTCACCTGATCTACATATACATTTTATCACAATAATATTCTGAAAAAAAATGTAAAGGTCACACTTATGACTGTACCAAAGCCTAAAAGGAAAGTGAACATGGATTAATAGAAACATCCATGTCCATGCTGCCTAATGCTCTCAAATGTCAATCCTATTGGTGACAACATATTTGTTTCTTCCTAAGATTATATATTCAAACTCAACCCTGTTGAAAATGTCTAATCCTATCACTCACTTTATATTTTGCCTGATGCAATAATGTCTCTATTGATATCTGCATTTCTACATATTTTCCCAGTTTATCATAGTGACTGACTCTTCATATGTGCCGACATTTACATTCACTCTCTAACCGAAACTATATTGCTAAAGAACTTTTGGTCTAAATCCTATAATCGCTCTTCTTCCTAAACCTACCGACAATCTTTCTAAACCTACTGACTATCTCTTTTTACTGGATGTTCTCTTCTACGTTCAATCATCCAAGGTACAAGGTCCTATGCCATTGTATATTGAATTATCTGAGACATCTTTAGAGAACATAAATCAAGCTAAGTATCCCAATCAAGGGCCCAATGCCCTTCTGGGTTTCAAATTATAACTAGATTTTTATTTTCATACTTATATTTCACCTCTACATTCTTGTAAATCTCACAGGTTGCCAATACCATTATTCATCGCACAGAATGATTCCTAACCCAAATTGAACCTGTTATTAACCCTAAACATACACTGTTCCCTCAATCTCATTTTACAGAAGAACAGGGACGGAGTTGTTCTTACAATACAGGAAAGTAGGGGACCTTCCACCTGCTGAAAACCTCAAAGGTCCATACAGAAATGATACCCGGAAAAGTTATAGGCAGCTATGAAGGACCTGAGAGAGCAAAAGTCATCTTCCATGGCAAACAACCTGGTCAGGATGAAGGGATGTGTCTTAATCAGCCTCTCTCTTCTTATTGTAGAGAAGATGGACCAAATCAGGCCTGTGTGGAAAGCTGTTCACGGGTGCCTATGGTTGATATACCATTCTAACTTGTGAAAGTGTCACAGGAAGTAGGGGCAGCCTCCATCTCATGGGACCCTTGGAAGCAACTGTTAGGAAAAAGGGGTGCCAAGGCAGTGGCCTCATTCAGTTCCAAAGAAAGTGACATATCTAATTTCCTTGGTGATGGAACTCTCTGAACTTGCTATCCAAGAACCAAGACACCGAGAGGCAATCCCAGTCCAAGTCCCTGTGGGCTCACTTGATTGGATTTTCCAAGGATAGAGTCAGTCTTTCTCGGTACCTAATGATGTGAGTATAGCCAAATACCAGGAGAGCACTGAAGAGGTACTTTTCCTGAGAAAGCAGGTAGTGGCTCGCCACTTTTTCCTGACAACTTTACAGAGTTGGTCAAGGAAAGCAGATCTGATAGAGGACACGCCATTTCGGGGGAACATAATATGGCCCACCAGTCAGAGTTAACTCCGGAGAGTCACAGACCTACTTGAGGGAAGGAGGTGCCTTTGTGAGTGTGGGTTTGTTGTTTTGTCTCATATTCTGAGAATAGGTAGGGAAGGCGGTTTGTTTGATTTGGAGTGAACTGTTTCTAGTAAGTCGTTTGACAAAATGAGTGTTTCTATGTCTGTGTATCCCACTGTGTCCGTGGTTGTAGACATGAGAAAAGAGAATGCAACAATGGATGTGTCCTGTCTAGTAGAAAGCTTCCCATTATGCATCCTGCCTAATTTATGAATGGAGTGCGGCTTGCCTTATGGATGAGCAATACCTATTACCTTCCTAAGTCCCTGTTTTCTTCTGAATTCTGGCCACTCTCCAGAATAGGCTCATGGTTTTGTGTCCAAGATATGCAACAACTCCAAGGTCTGTGACATGGCCATGTACAGGATAGCTGAAGGGAATGGCCAGCATCTCAGAAAACTCAGATATCAGTGTGACCAGGAAAGTCTCAGTGGATATACCCTGCTTTTGGCCTTTTGCTTACCTATTGTTCTGTTGCCCTGAATATCAGGAAGGTCTTTGCCTCAGGCCACCCCTTTGTGAAGCCTGAAGGAAACAGTTTTCAAATGGAAATGAATGGGCATCACTTGTGGCTCTTTCTTAGTTGCTTTGGAAAGGGATGTGTCTTAATTAGACTCTTGGCCTTGTATGTGGCTGTGACTTTGATTCTCAGCAGCTGATGGATCTAAAAATGATCCCATGTGTGCATCCAAAACCATAATTGCCAAAAGATCAGTCATTGTGGATGAAGTCTCTCGTCTTCCTCTGTTAGGTTCCTGACCTCCATCAAGTGAGAATAGGTATTCCTTGGGTCAAATGAGTTCTTCAAATCACTGCAGAGGTGCTTAGGTTTTCGTATGACTCCAAATCACATAAAGAATCTATACTTGAAAGTCATTAGGCCTCAAATTGGAGAAACAGAGCAGTATTAACGGGAGGCTTATTTGATCACTCCTGGTTCACAGAAAGGGTGTCCAGGCCAACATGACTTTAGGCAAATGAGGGGCAAGGGAGTTTATTTGGACACTGTCTTTGGGTGAGACCTTCATGGAAACCTCCAGACAGAGGTTACGATGAGTGACTATATGGAAGAAGATGAGGACCATGTTTGAGTGTTTTGTTTTTAATTGTGGTCATTTGTGTGGTGGTTGTAAGAAATATCTTGGTCCACCTGGGCTTGAACTCTGTTGGGATTTCTCTTAAAGACTGCGTTCTGGAACTGAACTCAGAAAAGTATTGCCATGAATAGAAATACAAGCAGTTTAGAGGAGGCATGGTGTATATTTGGACTTGCCTTTTGCATGATACAGAGTAGGAGTTAAATCTAGTCAATTTTTTGTTGAAATAGTTCTCCATGTGTTTTTAAAGTTAAAAAATTGTGAATTCCTGTCTCCCTTTCTCTGTAGCCTATTCAGCACATATATTTTTATATGGATATATAGAATCATACCTGGTACCACACATACATTCTTGTGAGGTGGATGAGTTGGCAGATACAAATTGTGAGAAGAGATCACTCCTACTTAACCGTGTTGGAACTGAATATTCAACCAATGGGTGAGCTTGCTAGTTGAACAACATTATACATAAATCCATGTTCAGTAAAATGAATATTTTTGGATCTTTTTATGATATATATTTTATGAAAATTTTGATTGACATATATTTTGCTATTTTTTTTTCTGTGTGTGTGTGTGTGTGTTTTGTGTCATTCGCCTGTTCTGTAAAACAACTTCAGAGAGAGAGGTTGAAAATTCATGCAAAGCTCTGATGGAGGTATCTAATATCTTAGTTTTGGTCTATTGCTTCTTCTAATTGGGTCATTTTTTGTGTCCCATGGACGAGGGCAGTGGTTCCTGTGCCCACCCCTGAAGCAACTCCTATTCCGAATAGGATGGCTAAAGTGAGGGATATATGTTCCCAGTGGAAACGGGTTGTATGCCCCTCTATTTCATTTTCAAATGAACCTGCATCATGACAGAGCACTCTGGGAAACATCTGCACCATTACACAATTAATCACATCTGTTGACAATTTCTTTAAAACATAAACAATGTTTAATTATATACAATTATGCTGTTGTAGGGACGGACAAGGCAAGGTACCTAAGATAGCAACGAAGACAGGGAAACCGTCCTATTTGGTTGCAACCAGATTCAGAGGGCATTGCTTCTGTTGTAATCAATTATTCTCCTGAAACTCAAGTTTAGGTAGTTTCAGAATTTTGTACCCAACATGTAAGGGAAGGGGCTCAGAAGTTCACAGTCTTCAGAAGTTCAAAAAAGCCATTGTTGTTTCTGTTTTTACCTCAGTTCTGGGCAAGTTAACTTTTCAAGGACACCTGGGAGGGAAAGAGCTTTTTCCTACCTTTCTTATTTTTCGCCCCTGACAGCTGTTACCATGGAGCCCTGATGGTAACTTCTTTATCTTAGAAATATAGCCATCTCTGTAAAGCCCCAGCTCATGGCCAGAGGCCTTGTTCATTATTTTGTGGAAAACAAGTAATGGGGTGTCTAGCATAGAAGTACTTATTTTTTTAGCCAGTGGCCAAGTAGAACAAGGCAACACTAAAAGAGGAAGTTTATCTACATTGAACTCTTTTATGGGGACTCTTTTGCTGAAAGTCCTAAAGTCAGCCATGGTGAAGACTTCTGTAGAAAGTCAGTTAAGAATTTTCTGTAGGCCTGGTACAGAAGGGGAAGACAGGGAAAGTGGGGCTGACAGCAGCTCCGAGGATATGAGAATAAGGAAGGAGAGATGTAAAAGAATAATGGGAAAGGGGTTTGGGATTTTCCTAGCAACAAAAACTTGAGCTGTACAACAGGTAGAGCAGAGGGGAAGACAAGAGTGAGTATCCCAAAATGCATGTGAGGGACTTTAAATTTTTAGTAAACTGTTTTCAGTGATGACAAAGCAACTTTAAAGGCCATTTTCATTACATCTTTGATAGGAGTCTGAGGGCTCTCCTCAGCTAGTTTCAGCTTTGTGTTAGCTGGTAAGAGGACCTGGTGGGATCCGGGGCGGGCACGGACAGGAGAAGAGAGGAGTGAGTCGGTGGATGGGAACCTGAGTACCTGCTACTTCAGCAAGATGGCGATGGTCTGAGAACCAGCAGAGATTTGGGTTTTTGATCTAATAATTGGAGGGGAGAAATCAGGTTGCTGAGGTGAGAGTGACAGCAGAGACTCTGGAGCACAAGGCTGAAGGTGAGGATTGATTGGATAAGCATAGTTCAGGATATGAGTGAAAGATGGAAAAGGCATGCCCATAGGGGAATCTCCTTTCACCCTTTTGAGCACTTGCAGAAGTTAAAAAGGTCACACAGGGCTGGGGATGTGGCTCAATTGTAGCACGCTCGCTTGGCATGCGTGCGGCCCGGGTTCGATCCTCAGCACTACATACAAACAAAGATGTCGTGTCCAGCAAAAAACTAAAAAATAAATATTAAAAATTCTCTCTGTCTCTCTCTCTCTCACCTCTCTCTTTAAAAAAAAATGGTCACGCAGAATTTGAGGATCAAGAGACCCCTCTGGGGGCCATCGGTTTTGGTTATCTAATTGGTAATATGGCCAATGCTGTGTACTGAATTTGATGAGGAGTTTGTGTTCCATCAGGCAGCCCCTGTATGCTCACATCCCCATGACGTACAGCAAAAGTCTGCCAGGCATTCTGGGATTACTAAAAAGGAGTGATGGATTTTTCCTTTCCCCAGGTCCATGATCCTCTTAGTTATACAAGTCCGATATTTACTGCCATTAGCCCCTTGAACTAGAGACCTTTTATTTGATAGAGGGCCCAATGGGGCCTTAAGGGCTGAGTTTATTGCCCCTGTATCCACTTCAAAGTTTACTGGTGTCTCCTCCACTTCAAAAGATACACTGAGCTCAGGGAGGGGATCTGAGCCCCGACTTTCGTAGTCATGCTGAAGAGTCAGAAAGGCTGGCTGGCGTGGCTGCCTCTTTCTAGGGAACTCTTGAACCCAGTGTCCTCTTTCTTTACAGTAGGCACATTGATCTGAGGTCAGGGGTGGCCTCTGGCGTGGGACCAGTTATCCCTTCCTGTCTCCCTGTTTCTTAATTTCTGGCCTTTTTGTTATTGTGACCAGGACCTTAGTCAACTCCTTAGTCTGTCTTTTGTTTCTTTTATCCTCCTTTTGCTCCCTTCTCTTCCTCAGTTTCTCTCTTATAGTATACTTTCTCAGCTTCTCTGACTAAATCTCTCAAAGTCATATCTTGTAATCCATCTAAGCATTGTAACTTTCTTTAAATATCCAAGGCAGCATGCCCAATAAAGGCCATTGTGACAGATGATTTTTGATCCTCTGCATGAGGATCGAAAGGAGTATATCTCCTATATGCCTCCGTAATTCTCTCTAGAAACATAGAGGAAGATTCATCAGGCCCGCAGGCGTTGTACCCACGTCACCCCAAATGGAGTAGGGAAAGAGCAGTGCGACTGCCTGCTCCCGGATCAGGCCCAGCCACCAGCTGGTGTGGTAGTCACGTCACCCAAATTGTAGTAGGGGCCAAGCAGGCTGCCCCCCGCGCCCGCCACAAAAGCAGACCTGTGACTGACCTTCGGAACAGGCCCAGCGGCCTGCCACCATGGTAGACATGACACCCCAATTGGAGTAGTGGCAGAGCAGAGCTTTCTCCCGTGCCCAGTACAAGCACAACGGCCCACCGGCGTGGTAGTCACGTCAACCCAATTGGAGTAGGGGCAGAGCAGAGTCTTTGCCCGCACCCGGAACAGGCCCAGCGATCTGCCAGCATGGTAGTCACAACACCCCAATTGCAGTAGGGCCAAAGCAGAGCCACCACCCGCTCCCGCAAGGTAGGCAGACCTGCAACTGACCGGCGGAACAGGACTAGCGGCCTGCAAGCACAGCAGACACATCAACCCATTTGGTTCTTTGAAAAAATAAAAAAAATCTACAGACCCTTAGCCATGCTAACGAAGACAAAAAGAGAGAGAACTCAAATTACTAGCATACAGGATGAAAAAGACAATATCATAACAGATATTTCAGATATACAGAAGATAATCCGAAATTATTTTGAATCTTTGTACTCTAATAAAATAGAAGACAGTGAAGGCATCGATAAATTTCTTAAGTCATATGATCTGCCCAGATTGAGTCAGGAGGATATAGACAACCTAAACAGACCAATATCAATTGAGGAAATAGAAAAAACCATCAAAACACTACCAAGTAAGAAAAGCCCAGGACCTGATGGGTATACAGCAGAGTTTTAAAAAACCTTTAAAGGAGAACTAATACCAATACTTTTCAAGCTATTTCAGGAAATTGAAAAAGAGGGAGAACTTCCAAATTCATTCTATGAGGTCAACATCACTCTGATTCCTACACCAGACAAAGACACTTCAAAGAATGAAAACTACAGACCAATATCTCTAATGAGCCTAGAGGCAAAAATCCTCAATTAAATTCTGGCAAATCAGATACAAAAGCATATCAAAAAAATTGTGCACCATGATCAAGTAGGATTCATCCGTGGGATGCAAGGCTGGTTCAATATACAGAAATCAATAAATGTTATTCATCACATCAATAGACTTAAAAATAAGAACCATATGATCATCTCGATAGATGCAGAAAAAGCATTCGACAAAGTACAGCATCCCTTTATGTTCAAAATTCTAGAAAAACTAGGGATAACAGGAACATACCTCAATATTGCAAAAGCAATCTATGCTAAGTCTCAGGCTAGCATACTTCTGAATGGAGAAAAATTGAAGGCATTCCCCCTAAAATCTGGAACAAGACAGGTATGCCCTCTTTCACCACTTCTGTTCAACATAGTTCTCGAAACACTGGCCAGAGCAATTAGAGAGATGAAAGAAATTAAAGGCATATAAATAGGAAAAGAAGAACTTAAATTATCACTATTGCAGATGACATGATTCTATTCCTAGCAGACCCAAAAGGGTCTACAAAGAAACTAATAGAGCAAATAAATGAATTCAGCAAAGTGGCAGGATATAAAATCAACACTCATAAATCAAAGACATTCCTGAATATCAGTGACAAATCCTCTGAAACGGAAATGAGGACAACCACTCCATTCACAATATACTAAAAAAAAAAATAATTGGGAATCAACCTAACAAAAGAGGTGCAAGTTTTATACAAGGAAAACTACAGAAACCTAAAGAGAAAAATAGAGGAAGATATTAGAAGATGTTAAAATGTACCCTGTTCATAGATAGACAGAACTAACATCATCAAAATGGCGATATTACTAAAAGTTCTCTATAGGTTTAGTGCAATGCCAATCAAAACCCAACGGCATTTCTTGTAGAAATAGAGAAAGCAATCATGAAATTCATATGGAAAAATAAAAGACCCAGAATAGCAAAAACAACACTAAGCAGGAAGTGTGAATCAGTCGGTATAGCGATACCAGACTTCAAACTATACTGCAGAACAATAGTAACAAAAATAGCATGCTACTGGTACCAAAACAGGTGGGTGGACCAATGGTACAGAATAAAGGACACAGAAACCAATCCAAAAAATACAACTATCTTACATTTGATAAAGTGGCTAAAAGCATGCAATGGATGAATGATAGCATCTTCAACAAATGGTGCTGGGAAACCTGGAAATCCATATGTAACAAAAAGAAACTGAATCCCTTTCTCTCGCCATGCACAAAAGTTAACTCAAAATGGATCAAGGAGCTTGATATCAAATCAGACATGGTGTCTGATAGAAGACAAAGTTGGCTACGATCTACATACTGTGGGGTCGCCTCCAAATTCCTCAATAGGACACCCATAGCACAAGCGTTAATAACTAGAATCAACACATGGGACTTACTCAAACTAAAAAGGTTTTTTCTCAGCAAAAGAAACAGTAAGAGAGGAAAATAGGGAGCCCACATCCTGGGAACAAATCTTTCCTCCTAACACTTCAGATAGAGCACTAATATCCAGAGTATACAAAGAACTCAAAAAATTAGTCAATAAGATAACAAATAACCCAAACAACAAATGGGCCAAGAACCTGAACAGACACTTCTCAGAGGAGGACATACAATCAATCAACAAGTACATGAAAAAATGGTCACCATCTCCAGCAGTCAGAGAAATGTGAATCAAAACCACCCTAAGATACCATCTCACTCCAGTAAGATTGGCAGCCATTATGAATTCAAACAATAACAAGTGCTGGCGAGGATCTGGGGAAACAGGTACACTTGTATATTTCTGGTGGGACTGCAAATTGGTGCAGGCAAATGGGAAAGCAGTATGGAGATTTCTTGGAAAGCTGGGAACGGAACCACCATTTGACCCAGTTATTCCCCTTCTCGGTCTAAAACCTAAAGACCTAAAAAGAGCATGCTACAGGGACACTGCTACATCGATGTTCATAGCAGCACAATTCACAATAGCAAGACTGTGGAACCAACCTAGATGCCCTTCAATAGAAGAATGAATGAAAAAAAATGTGGCATTTATACACAATGGAGTATTACTCGGCATTAAAAAATGACAGAATCATAGAATTTGCAGGGAAATGGATGGCATTAGAACAATTATGCTAAGTGAAGCTAGCCAATCCCTAAAAAACAAATGCCAAATGTCTTCTTTGATATAAGGAGAGTAACTAAGAACAGAGTAGGGACGAGGAGCATGAGAAGAAGATTAACATTAAACAGGGATGAGAGGTGGAAGGGAAAGGGAGAGAGAAGAGAAACTGCATGAAAATGGAAGGAGAACCTCAGGGTTATACAAAATTACATACAAGAGGAAGTGAGGGGAAAGGGAAAAATAATACAAGGGGGAGAAATTTATTACTGTATAGGGGGTAGAGAGAGAAGAGGGGAGGAGACTGGAGGGGAGGGGGGATAGTAGAGGATAGGAAAGGCAGCAGAATACAACAGACACTAGTATGGCAATATATGAATCAATGGATGTGTAACTGATGTGATTCTGCAATCTGTATACGGGGCAAAAATGGGAGTTCATAACCAACATAAATCAAAGTGTGAAATATTATTTATCAAGAACTATGTAATGTTTTGAACAACCATATATAAAAATTTAAAAAAAGAGATAACTAAATTCGGTGAATAATGCACGAGAATCCTAATATTTCTACAGTTTAAAATCAATGCCAGTAGATTCCTATGGGACATGATGTGTATTTTGACGTTCATTTTTATTAAACAATGGTACATTACTATTTCATGAGTTTATGCACATCATAGGATATATATTTCATCCACAAATTAGCAAATTTATAGGCATTTGATTGAATTTCAATCGCTTCCTGCTTTACAATATATGCATTCCTCCAGGTTTCCTGACTGGTCTTTTCATGAGACTTCTTTCCAAACATATTATTTTCGATTTCCATAATCACTTTTGAAGCAAAACTCACACACTGTTCATGATAAACCAAAACACTAATATTACCATTAGATGTATAATTGGTGGGAATGAATGATTGTATATTAATATAAGATTTCCTGTAATTTTCCAGATATCAGTTCAATCCATTATTTAATGTTTGAACAAGTTATATTATTTATTCACAGTATTGTCTATTCATGCTTTATCTCTATATTCATAGACACAGGGTGCACCTCTTTGTACCCCCAATACTAATTTTACGTCTTCAATATATTGTTTCCAGAAATGGTGGACGAAATACTCATGTCACCTGATCTACATATACATTTTTTCACAGTAATATTCTGGACAAATAATGTAATGGTCACGGTTATGATTGCACGAAGGACTAAATGAAAAGTGAACATGGATTACTAAAAACATCTATGTCCAGGTTGCCTAATGCTCTTAACTGTCAATCCTATTGGTGACTACATATTTTTTTCTTCCAAAGATTATGTATTCAAACTCAACCCTGTTGAAAATGTCTAATCCTATCACTCACTTTATACTTTGCCTGATTTCATAATGTCTCTATTGATATCTGCTTTTCTACATTTTTCCCAGCTCATCATAGTGACTGATTCTTCATATGTGCTGACATTTACATTCACTCTCTAACCGAAACCCTATTGTTAAAGAACTTTTGTCCAAATCAAATACTCACTCTTCTTCCTAAACCTACCGACTAGCTTCATAATCTTACTGACTATCCCTTTTTGACTGGATGTTCTCTTCTACATTCAATCATCCAAGGTACAAAGTCCTATGCCATTGTGTACTGAATTAACTGAGACATCTTTGCAGAACATAATTCAAAGCTAATTATCCCAATCAAGGGCTCAATGCCCTTCTGGGCTTCAAATCATACCTAGATTTCTGTTCTCATACTTATATTTAACCTCAATATTCTTTTAAATATCGAAGGTCCCCAACACTATTATTCATCACACAGAATGATTCCTAACACAAATCGAACCTGTTATTAACCCGAAACATACACTGTTCCCTCAATCTCATTTTACAGAAGAGCAGGGACAGAGTTGTTATTACAATACAAGAAAGAAGGGGACAGTCCACCTGCTGAGAACCTCAAAGGTCCATGCAGAAATGATACCTGGACAAGTTGTAGGCAGGTATAAAGGACCTGAGTGAGCAAAACTCATCTTCCATGGCAAAACACCTGGTCAGGATGAAGGGATGTGTCTTAATCAGCCTCTCTCTTCTTATTGTAGAGAAGACTGACAAAACCAGACCTGTGTGTAGAGCTGTTCCTGGGTGCCTATCGTTGATATTTCATTCTAACTTGTGAAAGTGTCACAGGAAGTAGGGGCCGGCTCCATCTCATGGGACCCTTGGAAGCAACTGTTAGGGAAAAGTGGTTGCCAACGCAGTGACCTCATTCAGTTCCAAAGAAAGTGACATACCTCATTATTTGGTGATGGAACTCTCTGAACTTGGTATCCAAGAAGCCAGGCACCCAGAGGCAGTCCCAGTTCCAGTCCCAGTGGACTCGCTTGTTTGGATTTTCCAAGGACAAAATCAATCTTTCTTGGTACCTACTGATGTGAGGATGGCCAAATGCCAGAAGAGCTCTGAAGAGGGACCTTTCCTGAGAAAGCAGGTAGTGGCTCACCACTTTTTCCTGACAACTTCACAGAGTTGGCCATGGAAACCAGATCTGAAAGAGGACAGGCCATTTTGGGAGAACATACTATGGCTCACCAGTCATAGGACACTCCTTCTAATCACAGACATACTTGGGGGAAGGAGCTGCCTTTGTGGGAGTGGGTATGGCTTTGTGGTTCTGTCTCATGTTCTGAGAATAGGTAGGAAAGGCGTTTTTTTTGTTGTTTTTTTTTTTGTTTTTGGTTTTCAGTGGACTGTTCTAGTAAGTCGTTTGACAAGGCAAGTATTTCCATGTCTGTGTATTCCACTGTGTCCGTTGTTGTAAACATTAGAAAAGAAAATGAATTAATGAATGTGTCCTTTAAAGTATAAATATTCCCAAAATTCATCCTGCCCAATATATGAATGAACTGCAGCTTGTCTTATCGAAGGGAAACACCTGCTATCTTCCCAAGTTAATGTTTTCTTCCTGTATTCTGGCCAGTCTCCAGAATAGGCTCATGGTTTTGTGTCCACGATATGTACCACCTCCAAGCTCTGTGACATGGTCATGTACTGGATAGCTGAAAAGAATGGCGAGCATCTCAGAAAACTCAGATATCAGTGTGACCAAGAAACTCTCAGTGGAGAGACCCTGCTTTGGACCTTTTGCTTAAGTACTGTTTTGTTACACTGAATATCTGGAAGGTCTTTGCTTCAGGGCACCCCGTTGTGAAGCCTGAAGAATATAGTTTTGAAATGGAAATGAATAGGCATCACCTGTGGCTCTTTGCTTAATTGCTTTGGAAATGGATGTGGCTGAATTAGCCTCTTGGCCTTCTTTGTGGCTGTGATTTAGATTCTCAGCACATGATGGATATAAAGAATGATCCCATGTGTGCGTCCAAAACTATAATGGCAAAAAATCAGTCATTGTGGATGAAGTCTCTCGTCTTCCTCTGTTAGGTTCCTGACCTCCATCAAGTGTGAATAGGGATTCTTTGGGTCAAATGAGTTCTTCAAAGCCCTGATGAGGTGCTTGGGTTTTCGCATGACTCCAAATCACATATAGAATCTATACCTGAAAGTCAGTAGGCCTCAAATTGTAGAAACAGAGCAGTATTAACGGCAGGCTTATTTGATCACTTCTGGTTCACAGGAGGGCTGTCAAGGCCACCCTGACTTTAGCCAAATGAGGGGCAAGCGAGCTTTTTTTGGACACAGTCTTGGGCTGTGCCCCTGATGGAAAACTCCAGCCAGAGGTTACGATGAGTGACTATATGGAAGAAGATGAGGGCCATGTGGGAATGTTTTGGTTTTAATTTTGGCCATTTGTTTGGCGGTTGGAAGAAATGACTGGGTCCACTTGGGCTTGAACTTTGGTGTGATTCCCCTTAGAGACTGAGTTGTGAAACTGAACTCAGAAAAGTATTGCCATCAATTTTGTTTGAATTTTAGGAGGCCACACATGTGAGTCGCCCTTGTAAACTGAGATCTAGGGCCAGGGTGGCTTTCCACAGAGCACTGGGAATCTCTGCCAGGATATCACATGATTTTATTCTCAAAGACATGGCAGCCATATTTGAGAGTGGAAAAATACATAGGCCTCACATTGTAGACTTTAATGGGCCTGGCATCATGTGACCATTTTGGCACTCTTTCAGAAGCCTTGCCTGTGAGAGTTCTCCAGAGCTTTTATTGAATTGAGCTTCCTCAACATTTAATGGTTACTGAATGAATTGAAAGCCACAGTGCCTCCAACTTCATCCTTGAAAAATGGCTTGATAAATACCATGAAAATTTTGAAATTCCCATGACCAGGTGGCACTGGAGAACCTTTGGATGTCCTATTGCTGATCAAGAGTATACCAGACAGTGCCTTGATTGACTGGGTTTCATGAAAATGGTGTAGTACAGAGATGCCAGTAAGTTAGAGCCTGCTGAGTAGTGGGCCTAGAGCAGTTTTGGGCAGGTGTGTGATAAATCACCAGTGGTAGGGTCATGAGGATCTACCATTGTATTCCAAATGGCATGTTACTTACATGGTGCAGCCAGCAGACCCTTATATGTAAAGGCATCTTGTTATATGGAGAGGTTTCAGGGCAATGTTCAGAATTAGGTTGATATGGACAAGGGGGCAATGGGGCAAGCTATGAGGGATAGAAGCCTGGTTGGTGCATTCTCCTGCATACCCTGGCACACCACACGTGACAGAACTCCCTCCAGCATTGTGTCCCAGTTTAGCTCCTTGTATGTCATGAAGCAAATACCAAACTCCGAGTGCAGTAGCAAAAACACGACAAAAAGTGGACCAGGACCAAATGGCTTCACAGTCCACATGGGGAGAAACTTAGTCCCCAGTGGTCACAGTTTACCTACAAAGAGATAATGCAGCACTGCTGCTCATCTTTATTGGAATATAAGAAGCCATGTCCTCCAGGTCACATAAATGCAGACCCAGTTTTGATGGTCTCACGCAAAGAAGTCAAATCTCCTGACAACAACATATTTTTCAAGTGCCCAACCTCACAGAAAGTTTCTCAAAAAGTTTTTAGGCCAGAAGAGCTCCATGTTTGTGGAGTGTTAACCCAGTCCCTTACTTTTGGAAACTCCTCTACCACCTCCAAGATTGTGAACTCCTGAGCATTTCCATTCCAGATATGTATTCACTGATTTTCTAACTCTTCTCCTCCAATTGTGTCTTAATTGGGGCAAAGGTATTGACAAGGCATTGCTCTGGATGAGAGTGGAAGGATATTTATGCAGCACATATTTGCATACACATTGGATTCATTTTTCAATTTTCCTATTGAAATAGTGAATCCCTGACACTAACCCGAACCTATTAGGCTCAGACTACTCAACCTAATAAAAAGGAGAAAAATAACCCAAACAAATATAAATACAAGCAGTTCAGAGGAGGCATGTTGTATATTTGGACTTGCCTTTTGCATTATATAACGTAGGAGTTATAAATCTAGTCAATTTTTAATTGAAATAGTTCTCCCTGTGTTTTTAAAGTTAACAGATATGTGAATTCTTGTTTCCAATTCTCTGTAGCCATTTCACCCATGTATATTTATATACATATATAGAATCCTACCAGGTATCACATGTACATTTTTGGGAGGTGGCTGACTTGGCAGATACAAATTGTGAGAAGAGTTCACTCCTCTTAAACGCTGTTGGAACTGAAAATTCAACCTACAAGCTTCCTAGTAGAACAACATTATACATAAGCTCATGTTCAGTAAAATAAATATTTTTGCATCTGTGGATGATATATATTTAATGATGAATTTTGTTTGGCATATATATTGCTACTTTTTAATGTCTATTTGTGGTTTTTTTTGTATATATACATACACTCTGTAGATTTTTCAAAATATGAAACATGTGTCTTATATACACTCTCTTAATTCATTCATGTTCATGTACTTGGATTTATAATCAACTTTTCACAAGATTATTCTCAGACATATTCATTTAACTGAAATACATGTTTGTTTCCTAGTACTGAAAACTAACTTCAGTGAATGGTGCATACAAATCCTAATAATTCTACAGTAACTAACCCAGTCTAACATCAATGCAAGTAGATTCCTATGGCACATGATATGTAATTTGACGTTTATTTGTATTCAACACTGGTACATTACTATTTCTTCAGGGTTTGCACATCATAGGATATACATTTCATCCACAAGTTCACAAATTTATAGGCATTTGTTTCAACTTTAATCACTTCTTGCTTCAGAACACATGTATTTTCAGGGTTTCTTGACTGGTCTTTTCATGAGAATTCTTTCCAAACACATTATTTTCAATTTCCATAATCACTATTGAAGCAAAACTCACACACTCTTCATGATAAACCAAAACACTAATATTACCATTTGATGTATAATTGGTTGGAATGAATGATTGTATATCAATATAAGATTTCCTGTAATTTTTCAGATATCAGTTCAATACATAATTTAAATTTGGAACAACTTATATTATTTATTCACATTATGGTCTATTCATGCTTTATCTCTATATTCATAGACACAGGGTACACCTCTTTGTACGCCCAAAACTAATTTTATGTCTTCAATATATTGCTCCCAGAAAAGGTGGTAGAAATACTCATGTCACCTGATCTACATAAACATTTTATCACAGTAATATTCGGAACTAAAAATGTGAAGGTCACACTTAAGACTGTACCAAAGCCAAAAGGGAAATTGTACATGGATTACTAAAACATCCATGTCCAGGTTGCCTAATGCTCTCAAATGTCAATCCTATTGGTGACGACATATTTGTTTCTTCATAAGATTATATATTGAAACTCAACCTTGTAGAAAATGTCTAATCCTATCACTCATTTTATACTTTGCATGATTTCATATTGTCTCTATTGATATCTGCTTTTCTACATATTTTCCCAAGCTCATCATAGTGACTCACTCTTCATATGTGCTGACATTAACATTCACCCTCTAACCAAAACCCTATTAGGAAAGAACTTTTGATACAAATCCTATACTCACTCTTCTTCCTAAACCTACCGACTATCTTCTTAATCCTACCTACTATCCCTTTTTGACTGGATGTTCTCTTCTACATTCAATCATCCAAGGTACAAGGTCCTATGCCATTTATTATTGAATTATCTGAGACATCTTTGCAGAACATAATTAAAAGCTAAGTATCCCAGTCAAGGGCCGAATGATTTCTGGCCTTCAAATCTTACTTAGATTTCTGTTTTTGTACATTTATTTCAACTCTATATTCTTATAAATATCGTAGGTACCCAATACCATTATTCATCTCACAGAATGATTCCTAACTGAAATCGAACCTGTTATTAACCCGAAACATACACTGTTCCCTCAATCTCATTTTACAGAAGAGCAGGGAAAGAGTTGTTCTTACAATACAGGAAATTAGGGTACCTTCCACCTGCGAGAACCTCAAAGGTCCATTCAGAAATGATACCTGGAGAAGATTTAGGCAGGTATAAAGGACCTGAGAGAGCAAAAGTCATCTTCCATGGCAA
Source organism: Callospermophilus lateralis (assembly GCF_048772815.1). Taxonomy (NCBI): domain Eukaryota; kingdom Metazoa; phylum Chordata; class Mammalia; order Rodentia; family Sciuridae; genus Callospermophilus; species Callospermophilus lateralis. Next base: position 215,863 of record NW_027512618.1, on the reverse strand, counting down.
ACAACCTGGTCAGGATGAAGGGATGTGTCTGAATCAGCCTCTCTCTTCTTATTGTAGAGAAGATGGACAATACCAGGCCTGGGTGAAGAGCTGTTCCCAGGTTCCTCTGGTTGATATACCATTCTAACTAGTGAAAGTGTCACAAGAAGTAGAGGCCGGCTCCATCTCATGGGACCCTTGGAAGCAACTCTTAGGACAAAGTGTTTGCCAAGGCAGTGACCTCATTCAGTTCCAAAGAAAGTGACATACCTCATTTCCTTGGTGATGGAACTCTCTGAACTTGGTATCCAAGAAGTCAGGCACCCAGAAGCAGTCCCAGTCCCAGTATCAGTGGGCTCATTTGGTTGGATTTAACAAGGACAGAGTCAGTCTTTTTTGGTACCTACTGATGTGAGGAAGGACAAATGGAGGAGAGCTCTGAAGAGGGACCTTTCCTGAGAAAGCAGGTAGTGGCTCACCACTTTTTCCTGACACCTTCACAGAGTTGGCCAAGGAAACCAGATCTGATAGAGGACAGGCCATTTTGGGAGAAGATAGTATGGCCCACAAGTCAGAGAACACTTTGGATAGTCACAGACCTACTTGAGGGAAGGAGGTGCCTTTGTGGGAGTGGGTGTGTGTTTGTGGTTCTGTCTCATGTTCTGAGAATAGGTAGGAAAGTCGGTTTTTTCGTTTGCAGTGGACTATTTCTACTAAGTCGTTTGACCAGACTAGTGTTCCTATGTCTGTGTATTTCACTGTGTCCGTTGTGGTAGACATTTGAAAAGATAATGCATTAATATATGTCTAGTCTAGTATAAATCTTCCCATAATTCATCCTGGCCAATTAATGAATGGAATGCAACCTGTCTTATCCATGGGCAACACCTGCTATCTACCTAAGTTCCTGTTTTCTTCCTGAATTCTGGCCATTCTCCAGAATTGGCTCATGGTTTTGTTTCCAAGATATGTACCACCTCCAAGCCCTGTGACATGGCCATGTACTGGATAGCTTAAGAGAATGGCGAGATTCTCAGAAAACTCAGATATCAGTGTGACCAGGAAAGTCTCAGTGGAGAGACCCTACTTTGGATCTTTTGCTTAACTATTGTTCTGTTGCCCTGAATGTCAAATATCAGTGTGACCAGGAAAGTCTCAGAGGAGAGACCCTACTTTGGATCTTTTGCTTAACTATTTTTCTGTTGCCCTGAATGTCTGGAAGGACTTTGCCTCAGGCCACCCCTCTGTGAAGCCTGAGGAAAACAGTTTTGAAATGGAAATGAATGGGCATCATCTGTGGCTCTTTGCTTAATTGCTTTGGTAAGGGATGTGGCTGAATTAGCCTTTTGGTCTTATGTGTGGCTGTGACTTTGATTCTCAGCTCCTGATGGATCTAAAGAATGATCGCTTGTGTCCATCCAAAACCATAATTGCAAAAAGATCAGTCATTGTGGATGAAGTCACTTGCCTTCCTCTGTTAGGTTCATGACCTCTATCAAGTGAGAATAGGGATTCTTTGGATGAAATGAGTTCTTCCAAGCCCTGCAGTGGTGCTTGGGTTTTCACATGACTCCAAATGAAATAAAGAATCTATATCTGAAAATCAGTAGGGCTCAAATTGGAGAAACAGAGCAGTATTAAAGGCATGCTTATTTTGTCACTCCTGGTTCACAGGAAGGGTGTCCAGGCCACCCTGACTTTAGGCAAATGAGGGGCAAGCGAGCTTATTTTGGAAACTGTCTTTGGCTGCGCCCCTCATAGAAACCTTCGCCAGAGGTGAGGATGAGTCTCTACATGGAAGAGGATTAGTGTCATGTGGAGGTGTTTTGGTTATAATTTTGGTCATTTGTGTGTTGGTTGGAAAAAATGACTGTGTCCACCTGGGCTTGAACTCTGGTGTGATTCCCCTTAGAGACTGAGTTGTGGAACTAAAGTCAGAGAAATATTGCCATGAATTTTGTTGGAATTTTAGTAGGCCATGCATGAGAGTCGCCATTGGAAACTGAGATCTAGGCCCAGGGTGGCTTTCCACAGAGCACTGGGAATCTCCGCCAGGATATAACATGATTTTATTATTAAAGACTTGGCAGGCTGAGTTGAGAGTCAAAACACACATGGGCCTCACCTTGTAGACCTCAATGGGCCTGGCTTTATGTGGCCTCTTTGGGCACTCTTTCAGAAGCCTTGCCTGTGAGAGTTCTTTAGAGCTATCATTGAAATGAGCTTCCTCACCATTTAATGATTCCTGAATGAATTGAAACCCACAGTGACTCCAACTTCATCTTTGAAAAATGGTTAGATAAATACCATGAAATTTTTGAAATTCCCATGACCAGGTGGCACTGGAAAACTTTTGGATGTCTTGTTGCTGATCATGAGTATACCAGACAGTACCTTGATTTACTGGGTTTCATGAAAATGGTTTAGAACAGAGATGCCAGTAAGTTGGATCCTGCTGAGTAGTGGCCCAGAGCAGTGGTGTGCAGGTGTTTGATAAAACATCAGTGGTAGGGCCATGAGGATCTACCATTGGATTCCAAATGGCTTGTGACTGACATGGTGTAGCCAGCAGACCCTTATATGTAAAGGAATCTTGTTATATGGAGAGGTTTCAGGGCAATGTTCTGAATCATGTTGCTATTGTCAAGGGGGCAAGCTACGTGGGATAAAATACTGTTTGGTGCATTCTCCTCCAGACCCTTCCCGCCACACCTGACAGAACTCCTCCAGTACTGTGTCCCATTTGAACTCGTATTTTGTGAAGCAAATACCAAACTCCCAGAGCAGCAGCAAAAACACCACGAAAATTAGAGGATGGCCAAATGGCTTCACAGTCCACACGAAGAGACAATTAGCCCTCAGAGGCCACAGTTTACCTACAAAGAGAGAATTCAGCACTGTTGCCTCATTTCATTGGAAAGTAAGTAACCATGTCATCCAGATCACATAGATGCAGACCCAGCTTTGATGGTCTCACTACAAAGTAAGCTAAAGCTCCTGACAACAGCATATATTTCAAGTGCTCAACCTCCGAGGCAGATCCTCAAAAATATTTAGGCCAGCAGAGCTCGAGGTTTGTGGAGTGTTTACCCTGTCCATTACTTTTAGAAACTCCTCTACCAACTCCAATGATGTGAAATCGGGAGCATTTTCCAATCCAGATAGGTATTCACAAATTTTTTAACTCTTCTACTCTAATTGTGTTTTTCTTGAGGCGAAGGTAATGTCAAGGCATTGTTCTGGATGAGAGTGGAAAGATTTTTCTGTAGCATATGTTTGCATACACATTGGATTCAATTTCCTGTTTTCCATTCAAAATACTGAATCCCTGACACTAACCCATACCCTACCAGACTCTGACTACTAATCCTAATATGATGGAGAAAAATAACCCAAACAGAATAGAAATACAAGTAGTTCAGAGGAGGCACGGTGTATAGTTGGACTTCCCTTCTGCATGATACAGAGTAGGAGTTATAAATCTAGTCAATTGTTTGTTGAAATAGTTCTCCATGTATTTTTAAAGTTAACAAACATGTGAATTCCTGTCTCCCTTTCTCTGTAGCCTATTCAGCATGTGTATTTTAATATGGACATATACAATCCTACCTGGTACCACACGTTTGTTCTTGTGATTTGGCTTACTTGGCAGATACAAATTGTCAGACGAGATCACTCCTACTAAACCCTGTTGGTACTGAATATTGAAACAATGGGTGAGCTTCCTAGTTGAACAACATTATACATAAATCCATGTTCAGTAAAATGAATATTTTAGGATCTGTGGATGATATATATTTTATGATGAATTTTGATTGACATATATTGCTACTTTTTTTGTCTGTGTGTACTCTCCAGATTTTTCTAAATATGAAATATATGTGTCTTATGTACACTCCCTAAATTCATTCATGTTCATGTATGTGGATTTATAATCAACTATTCACAAGATTATTCTCAGAAATATTCATCCACCTGAAATTTGCCTAATGCTCTCAAATGTCAATCCTATTGGTGACTACATATTTGTTTCTTCCTAAATTATGTATTCAAACTCAACCCTGTTCAAAATGTCTAATCCTATCACTCACTTTATACTTTGCCTTATTTTGTAATGTCTCTATTTATATCTGCTTTACTTCATGTTTTCCCCAGTTCATCATTGTGACTGACTCTTCACCTGTGCTAACTTTAACAATCACTCTGTAACCGAAACCCTGTAGCTAACGAACTTTTGTTCCAAATCCTATACTCACACTTCTTCCTAAACGTACTATCTTCCTATTTCTATCAACAATCCCTTTTTGACTGGATGTTCTCTTCTACTTTCAATCATTATAGTAAATGCCGGGTGAGCTTCGCAGGAGGAAACCACCAACAGACTATCTCATGCAACAGCAAAGGGTTTATTGAGTGTCCAGCATGCTGGTGCTCAGAGCTCACTTGAATAGAGCAGATAGCCCTGAGAATCGCTTAAGTAGAGCTTATATACTTTACCTGGAGAGGGCAGGGAGGGAAGTTTATTGATGGATCAGGGCGAGTGGGCGATTTGCGTGCAACTGGGTGAGGGAGCACATTCTGCAGTTGGGCAGTTGGGGACAGCACATACTGGGAACAAGATTTGCAAGCATTTCTCAAGATTTCAACAGTGTTTTGTTAAGCATACAGAAAAACAGGAAGTGACAAGTACCTATTTTATTAACCTTTTATTCCCCACTTCTTCTTCTGGCTACTTTTAATCATAAAAATGATCATTGGGGGGTGTCACATTCTATGTATACTAGTGGGGTATTACCATAAGTTTAACTCGTCCAATTTGAGCCTGGAGAAAAGAAATTACACGGTTGAGAAAACAGGGTTTAATAGTTAGCAATAATATGAGGATTATTATTGGACCGGCCAGGGTTGATAAAAACGTAGTTAACCAGGAAGACTGTGTGAACCAAGACTCAAACCACCTTTTTTGGGCCTCTCTGTCTCTTTGATGCTTTTCAAGGAATCTTTTTAATTTACTCTTAGATTTTATTACAACTCCAGTATGCTCAGCATACAAACAACTTTCTTCTCTCAATGCAGCACAGAGGCCCCTTCTCTCATGACAAGGAGGTCCAACCCTCGAGTGGTCTGAAAAACAACTTCAGAGAGAGAGGTAAAAGACTCATGCAAAGCTCTGATGGAGGTTTCTAATATCTTAGTTTTGGTCTATTGCTGTCATTTGTTGGGACATTTGTTGAGTCCCATGGACAAAGGCAGTGGTTCCCGTGGCCACCAGTGCAGCAATTTCTATTCCTAATATGATGGCTAAGTTGAGGGATATATATTTTCAGTGGAACCGGGTTGAATGCCCCCCTATTTGATCTTCAAATGAACCTGCATTGTGATAGAGCACTCTGGGAAACATCTGCACGATTACACAATTAATCACATCTGTTGACCATTTCATGAAAACATTAACAATGTTTAAGTATATAGAATCATGCTGTAGTAGGGACGGACAAGGCAACTCACCTAAGATAGCACTGAAGACAGGGAAACAGTCCTATTTGGTGGCAACCAGATTCAGAGGGCATTGATTCTGTTGTAATCAAGTAATCCTCTGAAACCCAAGTTTAGGTAGTTTCAGAATTTTGTACCCAACATGTAATGGAAGGGGCTCAGAAGTTCACAGTCTGCAGAAGTTGAAAAAAGCAGTTTTGTTTCTGTTTTTTCCTCGGTTCTGGGCAAGTTAACTTTTCAAGGACACCTGGGAGGGAAAGAGCTTTTTCTTCCCTTTCTTATTTTCCCATTGCCAGCTGTTACCACGGAGCCCAGTTGCTAACTTCGTTAACTTAGAAATGTAGCCATCTCTGTGAAGCCCCATGTCAAGGCCAGAGGCCTTGTTCACATATTTTTGTGAAAAACTAGTAAGGGGGTGTCTTGATTAGGAATGCTAATTTTTTTAGCCAGTGGCCAAGTAGAACAGGGCAACATGAAAATAGGAAGTTTAATTACATTGAACTTTTTTATAGGGACTCTTTTGCTGAAAGTCCTAAAGTCAGCCATGGTGAAGACTTCTGGAGAAGGTCAGTTAAAGACTTTTCTGTGGGCCTGGTACAGAGGGGAAAGACGGAGAAGGTGGGGCTGAGAGCAGCTCAGAGTATCTGAGAATGTGAAAAGAGAGATGTAAAAAAATAATTGGAAAGTGGTTTGGAATTTTCCTAGCAACAAATATTTGAGCAGTAGAACAGGTAGAGCAAAGAAGAAGATGGTTGTGAGTATCCCAAAACACATGTTAGGGACTTTAAATTCTTAGTAAACTGTTTTCAGTGATGACAAAGCAACTTTAAAGGCCATTTTCATTACATCTTGGATATGGGTCTGAGGGCTCTCCTCAGCTGGTTTGAGCTTTGGGTTAGTTGGTAAGAGGACCTGGTGGGACCCGGTGCGGGCACTGACAGGAGAAGAGAGGAGTGAGTGGGTGGAGGGGTACCTCAGTACCTGCTACGTCAGCAAGGGGGCAATGGTCTGAGAACCAGCAGAGATTTGGATTTTTGATCTAATAATTGTAGTGGAGAAATCAGGTTGCTGAGGTGACAGTGACAGCAGAGACTCTGGAGCAGAAGGCTGAAGGTGAGGATCTATTGGATAAGCATAGTTCAGGATGTGAGCGAAGAAGGGAAAAGGCCTCTACATAGTGGAATCTCCTTTTACCCTTTTGAGCACCAGCAGATGTTAAAAAGGTCACACAGGATTTGAGGATCTAGAGTCCCCTCTGGTTGCCATCAGTTTTTGTTTTCTAATTCGTAATATGGCCAATGCTGTGTACTGAATTTAATGCGGAGTTTGGGTTCCATCAGGCAGCCCCTGTATGCTCACATCCCCATGACTTACAGAAGAAGTCGGCTTTTCCCCCACATAGCCATGGCTGTTTATGGCTTTGACAGTCGGCCGGGTAAACACAGTAATCTAGGCTAGCCAACCTGCATCTGGCTCGTGTGTCCCTACATCCATAATGTTTGTTTCCATTATCTATGGTAAGGAAGGGATTTAATGGAATTTTAGTGGGATCCTCTTCATCAGGGATATCCCATTAGGAAAGACCTATAGCCAGCTGACAAATGTCTGGGTGGAGAGATGGTCACCAGGTCCCTAAGTGGGCTGTATGCGAGATAGATTATACTTCTTTTCCAGTAGAATTTGTGATCAGCCAACGCTGCTGAACGGGCTGATGAGGGTTAGGACTACTTGTGGCCGAGGGGAGAGTCTATAGGCTTATCCACATGGTGAATATGCAATTTTAAAGTGTTATCAGTCTTTTCCAGTTTCCAGCCAGAGTGTGGACAGGGCGCAGGCTTGAGATGAGAGGCATGGATCCAGGAAGTGATTCCGTCTACCTTTACCACTGTAGATGTTATAAGTACCACCTGGTATGGTCCTTTCCAGTGGGGTTCCAGGGATGACACCTGATATCATCTTATGTAGATGAATCTCTTACTTGATATCGATGTGGAGTCCCCTCGTCCTCAGTTTGGTAGGCAGTGGCCAGCTTTTTCCACAGGTATCACTGAGATCTTTCAAGAGCTTTAAGTCTGTCAAGCAAGGGGGTGTGAAAGGGATCGTTAGGTCTTAGAGTTGGGCTTTGGTCCATTACTGGAGGAGAGGCACCCTAGATATTCACAGGGGGTGTGGTTACTCAAAGAAACAGAGGGCGTATTTCTTGCACGAAACATTGTATAAGGCATGAGCATAGTCCAATCATTTATGCTGGTCTCTAAGCTTAATTTCGTTGAGGTCTCTTTAATGGTTCTATTTATTCTTTCTACCTGTCCTGAACTCTAGGGTCTGTAAGCACAATAAAACTTCCAATGAATCCCCAGGTTCCTGGCTAACCCCTGACTTACTTGGGCCACGAACGCCGGTGCATTATCAGACCGTATTACCTTTGGCAGGCCGTATCTTTGAAAAATGTCTTTCAGGATCTGCTTGACCACCATTTGCACTGTTTCTTTTTTTTTTCTTTTAGTGGGGAAGGCTTCAATCCATCCTAAAAATGTATCTACAAAGACTAGAAGATATTTATGTCCATACCTTGCTGGCTTAATTTCAGTAAAGTCAACTGCCCAGAATTGTCCTGGTCTGGTTCCTCGTAGGTGCTTTCCTGCAGGAAGCTTGGAAGGGTAAGCATTTACCAATTGATGGACTCGACAGGCTTTTTTTACCCATTTAGTTATTTCTTTTTGCTGTGAGTCAGTTAGTGGAAAACTCTGTTCTTGATACTTCAGAAATACCTGCAGTTTCTTTGAACCAAGGTGAGTGAGTTGATGTGCATTTTCTACTGACATATTTAGAGCTGTGACTATAGGAGTTTTTAGTGAAGGATTTAGAAATTCCACTTGGGGGCCTTCAGGGTTAAAAGTTATTTTGGCCCGGTACTTGGTGAGCAGATCTCTGCCCATCAATGGGGCTAGGAATTCTGGGATTACTAGGAAGGAGTGATGGATTTTTCCTTTCCCCAGGTCCATGATCCTCTTAGTTGTCCAAGCCCGATATTTACTGTCATTAGCCCCTTGAACTAGAGACCTTTTATTTGATAGAGGGCCCAATGTGACACTAGGGATGAGTATATTGCCCCTTTATCCACTTCAAAGATTACTGGGGTACCCTCCACTTCAAAAGTTACCCTGAACTCGGGGAGGAGATCTGAGCCCCGACTTTCATAGTCATCCTCCAGAGTCAGAATGGCTGACTGGCGTGGCTGTCCCTCTCTAGTGCACTCTTTGGCCCAGTGTCCTTTTTTTTGTACAGTAGGTACATTGATCTGAGGCCAGGGGTGGCCTCTGGCATGGGACCAGGTATCCCTTCCTGTCTCCCTGTTTCTTAATTTCTGGCCCTTTTGTTGTTGTGACCAGGACCTTAGTCAACGCCTTATTCTGTCTTTTGTTTCTTTTATCCTCACTTTGCTTCATTCTCTTCCTCAGTTTCTCTCTTAAGGTATATTTTCTTGGCTTCTCTGACTAAATCTCTCAAAGTCATATCTTGTAATCCATCTAAGCATTGTAACTTTCTTTTAATATCCAGGGCAGCTTGCCCAATAAAGGCCATCATGACAGATGCCTTTTGATCCTCTGCCTGAGGATCGAAAGGAGTATATCTCCTACTTGCCTCCATAATTCTCTCTAGAAACATAGAGGGAGATTCATCAGGCCTTTGAATAATCTCTATTACCTTGGCCAAATTAGTTGGTCGCCTAGTGGCCACTCGGATGCCCACTACTAGAACCTGGCGATAAGTGGACAGATGCTTTCTAACTTCAATGGTGTTGGTGTCCCAGTTGGGTTGTTTCAAAGGAAAACCAGCTTTGATTAAGTTGGGAAGATGTATCACTCTCCAATCTGGTCGGAGGACATTTTTTTATAGCTTCCAGGAAGATTCTCTTTTGTTCCTCTGTCGTGAAGAGAGTCCCTAGGAATTGTTGACAGTCATACCAAGTAGGCAAATGTGAAAATATCAATGACTCAACCAGACATGTGAGCGCTGTGGGGTCCTCGGAAAAAGGGGGATTGTTATATTTCCAGTTATATAGGTCGGAAGAGGAGAAAGGCCAATATTTGTAGGCTTGCATTTTCCCCCCATGGCCTTCGTCAATCAATGGTCTGTAGAGACATAGTGGGAGCATCACAGGAGTTCCAGGGTTTTCAATCATTCACCACCATCAAGTTTCCTTAGCTGGGCTAGCTTCCTCCTGCGGAGGAGGGGCTGTGTGTGCTGCGGGGGAGTTATCTGGAGGGCGCTGGGCCAGCTTATATTCCTCCAGTGGTAGAGAGGCTGAGTCAGCTGCAGGGGAATCACTTAGAGGGTGTTGGTGGTTGGGGGACGAAGGCAGGGTATAATAAGGGGGAAGAGAGTCCAGAAGAGTCAAATCTTTTGACTCAGGGATTACAAAGGGTGGAGGAGGAGGAGGAGCAGAGGGTTTGAGAGATCATGGGGGAAGGAGTAGGAGCAGGGGAAGGGACAAAGAAAGGCTTCACCCATTGAGGAGGAGATTTGCAGAGGTCCAGCAAAGTTAAGATATATGGCTGTTGATCCGGATGGCTATGTGTGCCCGGGTGAAAGACAATATCTCTGACTTCTTAAATTAGTGGGAAGTAGAAAGATCCTTCTAGGGGCCATCCAAATTCAAAGGTGGGCCATTCTGAGGCACAGAGATTCTTAAAGGTCCAGCGTTTAACTCAAAAAGAAAGATTCTGAGCCCTTAAGCGGACTTTGGTCCAGTTATCAAGGGTCAGGGACAGGGGCATTGAAGTGCTGTGTCCCATAATGAAAGATACACAAAGAGTGAATGCAAGACACACGACACAGACAAGACAAGACAATAAAGACATTCAATGGACATCCAAAACTGAGACCAGGACTGAGTAGCCAGCAAAACCCAATGGGCTGGCAATTCCGAATCAGATACAAAATATTACTGAGTCGAGGAGACTATTGTTCCTCGATTTCCCGAGTCTTTGGGAAGTTCCGCAGGGACGTGGCCTGTGGCTCTGTGACACGTCTGTCAGCCACCATCGGAGAGAACTCACGCTCTTCATCGACAGCCATTTTGCCCAGCACTAACCTTAACACTGAAACAAGAAAGAGGCGCCTTACTTAACCCAAGAGGAACCCGTTAGGGTCTTTTGTCCGCCGCTGCCAAAACTCGGTGGAATCTCCATATGTAAAGGTCGGGTGAGCATGGAAGGAAGAGACCACTAAGAGACTGTCTTATCCAACAGCAAAGGGTTTATTCTGGGTCCAGCATGCTGGGGCTCGGAGCTCACTTGAATAGAGCAGAGAGCCCTGAGAACAGTTTAAGCAGAACATATATATTTTCCTTGGAGAGGGCAGGGAGGGAAGTATACTGATGGGTCAGGGCGAGTGGTCGGTTTGCATGCAACCGGGTGAGGGAGTACATTCTACACTTTGGCAGTTGGGGACAGCACATTCTGGGAACAAGATTAGCAAACAGTTCTCAAGATTTCAACAGTGTTTTGTTAAGCATACAGAAAAACAGTAAGTGACAAGTACCTATTTTATTAACCTTTCACTACCGACTATCCTTTTTGACTGGATGTTCTCTTCTACATTCTATGATCCAAAGTACAAGCTCCTATGCCATTGTATATCAATTTTTTCAAAGCTAAGTATCCCAATCAAGGGCCCAGTGCCCTTCTGGGCTTCAACTGTTACTTAGATTTCTGTTTTTATACATATATTTCACCTATATATTTTTATACATATTGCAGGTTCCCAATACCATTATTTATTCAGCATAATGATTCCTAACCCAAATCAAACATGTTATTAACCCTAACCATACATGGTTCCCTCAATCTAACGTTACAGAAGAGCAGGGACAGAGTTGGTGTTACAATACAGGAATATAGGGAATCTTCCACCTGCTGATAACCTCAAAGGTCCATGCAGATATAATCTCTGGAGAAGATGTAGGCAACTCTGAAGGACCTGAGAGTGCAAAAGTCATCTTCCATGGAAAACAACCTGGTCAGGGTGAAGGGTTCTGTCTGAATCAGCCTCTCCATTCTTAATGTAGAGAAGATGGACCAAATGAGACCTGTGTGGAGAGCTGCTCCTGGGTGCCTATGGGTGATATACCATTCTAACTTGTGAAAGGGTCACAGGAAGCAGGGGCAGCCTCCATCTCATGGGAAGCTTGGAAGCAACTCTTAGGACAGATTGGTTGCCAAGGCAGTGAACTCATTCAGTTCCTGAAGGAAGTGACCTCACCTCACTTCCTTGGTGATGGAACTCTGTGAACTTGCGATCCAGGAAGCCAGTCAAACATTGACAGCCCCAGTCCCAGTCTCAGTGGTTTTACTTTTTGAATTTCCCAAGGACAGAGTCAGTCTTTCTTGGTACCTATTGATGTTAGGATGGCCAAATGGCAGGAAAACTCTGAAGAGGGGCCTTTCCTGAGAAAACAGGTAGTGGCTCACTGCTGGCTCCTGACAACTTCAGAGACTTGGCAAAGGACACAAAATCTGAGACAGGACAGGCCATTTTGGGGGAACCTAGAATGGCCCACAGTCAGAGGACACTCCAAATAGTCACAACCTACTTGGAGGAAAGAGGTGCCTTTGTGGGTGTGGGTGTGGGTTTGTGGTTTTGGCTCATGTTCTGAGAAGAGGTAGGAAATGAGGTTTGTTTGGTTTGGGGGGAATTGTTTCTAGTAAGTCATTTGACAATGCGAGTGTTTCTGTGTTGCTGTATCCCACTGTGTCCGTGATTGTAGATATTAGAAAAGAGAAAGCATCAATGGATGTGTCCTGTCTTTTAGAAAGCTTACCAGCATTCATGCTGCCCAATTTATAAATAGAATGCGGCTTGCCATAATGATGGGCAACACCTACGATCTTCCTAAGTTCCTGTTTTCTTCCAGAAATCTGGTCACTCTCCATAATAGGCTTATAGTTTTGTATCCAAGATATGTACCACCTCCATGCTCTGTGACATGGCCATGTACTGAATAACTGAAGTGAATGGCGAGCATCTCAGAAAACTCACATACCAGTGTGACCTGTAAAGTCTCATTGGAGAAACCCTGCTTTGGGCCTTTTGCTTACCTATTGTTCTGTTTCCCTGAATGTCAGGAAGGTCTTTGCCTAAGGAAAACGCTTTGTGAAGTCTGAAGAAAACCTTTTTCAAATAAAAAAGAATGGGCATCAGCTGTGGCTCTTTGCTTAATTGCTTTGCAAAGAGATGTGTATGAATCAGCATCTTGGCCCTGTGTTAGGCTGTAGCTTAGATTCTCAGCAACTGATGGATCTAAAGAAAGATCCCATGTGTGCATCCAAAACCAAAATAGCAAAAGAGCAGTCATTGTGGATGAAGTCTTTCGCCTTCCTCTGTAAGGTTTCTGACATCAATCAAGTGAGAATAGGGATCCTTTAGGTCAAATGAGTTCTTCAATTCCCTGCAGAGGCTAGCACATAGGTGGTTGGGTTTTCTCATGACTCCAATTCACATAAAGAATCTAAACCCCACAGTCAGTAGGTCTCAAATTTGAGAAGTGGATCAGTATTAACGGCAGGCCTATTTGATCACTCCTGGTTCACAGGAAGGGTGTCCAGGTCACTCAGAATTTAGATAAATGAGGGGCAAGAAAGCGTATTTTGGACACTGTCTTGGGCTGCATTCCTCATGGAAATCTACAGTCAGAGGTTATGATGAGTGTCTATATGGAAGAAGGTGAGGGCCATGTGGGAGTGTTTTGGTATTAATTGTGGTTATTTTTGTGGCAGTTGAAAGGGATGACTGAGTCCACCTGAGTTTGAACTCTGGTGTGATTCCCTTAGAGACTGAGTACAGGAACTGAACTTAGAGAAGTATTGCCATGAATTGAGTTGGGATTTCAGAAGGCCAAGCATGAGAGTCACCCTTGGAAACTGAGATCTAGGCCCAGGGTGGCTTTCCAGAGACCACTGGGAATCTCAGGCTTCATATCACATGATTTTATTCTTAACGACTTGGCAGTCTTAGTTGAGAGTCAAAACACACATGGACGTTACATTGTAGACCTCAATGGGCCTGGATTTATGTGACCCTTTGGCCAATCTTTGGGAAACCTTGCCTGTGAGAGTTCTCCAGAACTTCATTTGAAATGAACTTCCACAACATTTAATGGTCCCTGAATAAATTGAAACCCACATGCTGCCAACTTCATCCTTGAAAAATTGCTAGATAAATACCATAAAATTTTTGAAATTCCCATGACCAGATGGCACTGGAGAAACTTTGGTTGTCCTGTTGCTGAACATGATTATGCAGGACAGTGACTTGATTGACTGAGTTTCATGAAAATGGTGTATAACAGAGATTCCAGGAAGTTGGACCCTGCTGAGTAGTGGGCCTAGTGCAGTGATGGGCAGGTGTGTGATAAAAAAACATCTGTGGTGGGGCCATGTGGATCTGCCATTGGCTTCCAATTGGCTTGTGACTGACATGATGCATCCAGCAGACGCTTCTATGTAAAGGTATCTTGTTATATGGAGAGGTTTCAGGCCAATGTTCAGAATCCGGTTGCTATGGTCAAGGAGGCAAGCTATGTGGAATAGAAGCCTGGTTGGTACATTCTTCTGCAGACCCTGACTCACCACAGGTGACAGAACTCCCTCCAGCACTTTGTCCCAGGTGAATTCCTTGTAATTCGTGAAGCAAATACGAAACTCCCAGTGCAGCAGCAAGCAACACCAGGAAAACTGGAGGATGACCAAATGGCTTCAGAGTCCACAAGAGTAGACAATTAGCCCCCAGTGGCCACAGTTTACCTACAAACAGAAAATTAAATACAGCTTCCTCATGTTTATTGGAAAATAAGAAATCATGTATTCCAGGTCACATAGAAGCATACCCAGATTTGATGGTCTCACTACAAAGGAAGCTGAATCTCCTGACTACAACATATATTTCAAGTGCCCAACCTCAGAGGCAGTTCCTCAAGAAGTCTTTAGTCCAGCAGAGCTCCATGTTTGTGGAGTGTTTACCCTGTCCCTTACTTTTGGAATCTCCTCTACCACCTCCAAGTTTGTGAACTCGTGAGCATATTTGATTCCAGATATGTATTCACAGATTTTCTAACTCTTCTCCTCTAATTGTGTCTAACTTGGGGCCAAGGTAATCTCAAGGCATTGTTATGGATGAGAGTGGGAAGATACTTTTGTAGCATATATTTGCGTAAACATTGGAATCATTTTCCAAATTTTCATTCAAAATACTGAATCCCTGACACAAACCCATGCCAACTAGATTCTGACTACTAATTCTAATATGATGGAGAAAATTAACCCAAACAGAATAGAAATACAAGCAGTTCAGAGGAGGAATGGTGTATCATTGGAATTGCCTTTTGCATTATATAGGGTAGGAGTTATAAATCTAGTCAATTTTTTGTTGAAATGGTTCTCCATGTGTTTTTAAAGTTAACAAATATGTGAATTCCTGTCTACCTTTCTCTGTATCCTATTCAGCACATGTATTTTTATATGCACATATAGAATCCTACCTGGTACCACACGTACATTCTTGTGAGGTGGCTGACTTGGCAGACACAAATTGTGAGAAGAGATCACTCCTCCTAAACGCTGTTGAAACTGAAAATTCAAACTATTGATGAGCTTCCTAGTACAATAAAATTATACATGAATCCATGTTCAGTAAAACAAATTTATTTTGATCTGTGGATGACATATATTTCGTGGTGAATTTCAATTGGCATATATTGCTACTTTTTAATGTCTGTGTGCGTGTGTGTGTGTGTGTGTGTGTGTGTGTATGTTTATATATATATATACACACACACTCTACAGATTTTTCAAAATATGAAATATATGTGTCTTATTATACACTCCATAAATTCATTCATATTCATGTATGTGGATTAATAATCAACTTTTCACAAGATTATTCTGAGAAATATTCATCCACCTGAACTACATATTTGATTCCTATTACTGAAAACTAACAGTAAATGGTGCATACAAATCCTAATATTTCTGCAGTAACTGACACAGTTTTATATCAATGCAAGTAGATTCCTATGGGACGTGATGTATATTTTGTCATTCATTTTTATTCAATACTGGTACATTTCTTTTTCTTCAGTTATTGCACATGATAGGATATATATTTAATCCACTAGTTCAGAAATTTATAGGCATTTTGTTTTACTTTTCATCACTTCCTAATTCAGAAAACATGTTTTCCACAGGGTTTTATGACTGGTCTTTTCATGAGACTTCTTTCACAAAATGCAAAGGTCACACTTATGTTTGTACCGAAGTCTAAATGGAAAGTGAGTATGGATTACTAAAAACATCTATGTCCAGGTTGCCTAATGCTATCAAATGTCAATTTTATTGGTGACTACATATTTGTTTCTTCCTAAGATTATATATTCAACCTCAACACTGTTGAAAATGCCTGATCCTATCACGTACTTTATACTTTGCCTGATTTCCTAATGTCTCTATTGATATATGGTTTCCTACATACTTTCCAGAGTTCATCAATGTGACTGGCTCTTCACATGTGTTGATATTTACATTCATTCTCTACCCGAAACGCTACTGTTATAGAACGTTTGGTTCAAATCCTATACTCACTCTGCTTTCTAAACCTATGAATATCTTCCTAATCCTACTGACTATCCTTCTGACTGGATGTTCTTTTTGACATTCAATCATCCAAGGTACAAGGTCCTATGCCATTGTATATCAATTTATCTGAGACATCTGTGCAGAATATAATTCAAAGCTGAGTATTTCAATCAAGGGCCCAATGCACTTCTGGGCGTCAAATCTTACCTAGATTTCTGTGTTCATACTTATATTTCACCTATATATTCTCGTAAATATCGCAGGTTCCCAAAACCATTATTCATTGCACAGAATGATTCCTAAGCCAAATCAAACTTGTTATTAACCCTAAGCATACACTGTTCCATCAATCTATCTTTACAGTAGAGCAGGGACA
Source organism: Callospermophilus lateralis (assembly GCF_048772815.1). Lineage (NCBI taxonomy): Eukaryota > Metazoa > Chordata > Mammalia > Rodentia > Sciuridae > Callospermophilus > Callospermophilus lateralis. The sequence goes on along the minus strand of NW_027512618.1, from coordinate 199,378 downwards.
GAGTTGGTCTTACAATACAGGTACGTAGGGGATCTTCCACCTGCTGAAATCCTCAAAGGTCCATGCATAAATGATCCCTGGAGAAGACTTAGGCAGCTATGAAGGACCTGAGAGCACAAAATCATCTTCCATGGCAAAAAAACCGGTCAGGATGAAGTATTGTGTCTGAATCAGTCGCTCTGTTCTTAATGTAGAGAAGATGGACAAAACCAGGCCTGTGTGGAGAGCTGTTCCATGGTGCCTGTGGTTGATATACCATTCTAACTTATGACTGAGTCAGAGAAAGTAGGGGCAGCCTCCATCTCATGGGACCCTTGTAAACAACTGTTAGGACAAAGTGGTTGCCAAGGTATTGACCTCATTCAGTTCCTGAAGGAAGTGACCTACCTCACTTCCTTGGTGATGGAACTCTCTGAACTTGGGATCCAGGAAGCCAGCCACCCAGAGCCAGTGTCAGTCCCATTCCCAGTGGGCACACTTGTTTGAATTTTCCAAGGACAGAGTCAGTCTTTCTTGGTACCTCCTGATGTGAGGATGACCAAATGCTAGGAGAACTCTGAAGAGGGGCCTTTCCTGAGGAAGCAGGTAGTGGCTCATTGCTGGCTCCTGACAACTTAACAGAGTTGGCAAAAGGGACCTGATCTGATAAAGGACAGGCCATTTTGGGGGAACATAGTATGGTCCACCAGTCAGAGGACACTCCGGATAGTCACAGACCTTGTTGTGGGAATGAGGTGCCTTAGTGGGTGTGGGTGTGAGTTCGTGGTTTTGTCTCATGTTCTGAGAATAGGTAGCAAAGGTTGTTTGTTTGGTTTGGAGTCGACTGTTTCTAGTAAGTCGTTTGAGAAGGCGAGTTTTTCTATGTCTGTGTATCCACTGTGTCCGTGGTTGTAGTTATTAGAAAAGCGAATACATCAATGGAGGTGTCCTGACTAGTAGGAAGCTTCCAGGCATTTATTCTGCCCTTTTTATGAATGGACTGCGGCTTGCCTTATGGATAGACAACACCTACTATCTTCCTAAGTTCCTGTTCACCTCCTGATTTCTGGCCTCTCTCCAGAATAGGCTCATGGTTTTGTGTCCAAGATATGTACCACCTCCAAACTCTGTGATATAGCCATGTACTGGATAGCTGAAGGGAATGGGAACATCTCAGAAACCTCAGAGATCAGTGTAACCAGAAAAGTCTCAGTGGAGAAACCCTGCTTTGGGCAATTTGCTTACCTATGGTTCCCTTGCCCTGAATGTTAGGAATGTCTTTGCCTCAGGCCACACCTTTGTGGAGCCTGAAGAAAACAGTTTTCAAATTAAAATGAATGGGCATCACCTGTGGCTCTTTGCTTAATTACTTTGGAAAGGGATGTATCTGAATCAGCCTCTTGGCCCTGTGTGAGGTTGTGGCTTTGATTCTCAGAACCTGATAGATCTAAAGAAAAATCCCATGTGTGCATCCAAAACCAAAATTGCCAAAAGAGCAGTCATTGCTGATGAAGTCTTTCGCCTCCCTCTGTAAGTTTCCTGACCTCTATCAAGTGAGAATAGGGAAGATACACCAAGTCAATTGATGGCTCCTATTGGAAAAATTCTATCACTGATGACAGCATCAGCATAAGTACCCCAACACTGCCACAATTCGCTGCACCAGCAGATAGTTCACAATGCATACAAGTGAGTTCACAATGCGTACAAGTGATACATAATCCAGGCAAGTTCTACAAGCAGTTCAGTGATGGCTATTGCAGAATCTGTAGATTGATTTTATCTTTGTCTTCACCGGCACTGGGATGAAGATAGGAATTCTGGCAATAATGGCTAAAGAAAAAATTCTGTAACATTCCTGAAGGCACTAAAAGAAAACAATTTTCTTAACAATTTACGTTATCTTGAAGAGAATAATTAAATATAATGAAAAGGAAAAGTGAAAGTAAACAAACACGTCTGTTAACCTCCTATTTTTTCACATATTAAAACAATCCTGAACAGTTGTTTACCCAATTTAAATTAAACAGTTTAATTCACGTGAATAAAAAAAATGGATATATTATTTCATTAGCACTCATCATATGTGATATATGGACATACGCACATTCAAATATATAACACAAAACACAAGTGTGCACACATAATAAATACATACAACACATAATATAATAGTAAAGGCCTTATAACATTTTACATGTAAAATCATCATTGCAATGTTTAAAAACTCTACAGTCAAAAAATAGAACTGATAAGCAAAACATTAACCTAGGTCTGTATGAGCTCAAAAAAACAAAAGAGAACTTCCTGATTTGAGAAAGGGCAATAATAAAATAGATATTGAAAAAAGCATCCCTGTTCTGTCGCAGATGTAAGGATAGCCAAACTGGAGTTTTGGATATCAGCTGTTATGGATTTGAGCCAAATCATCTTATTTTGGTCTATCGAAATCGCTTCAGTTAATCTCTCTGGAATCCAAATCGGCTGCTGTTCTCCCTGTGGAAACACATAAACAGACCCCCGACTCCAGGCAATCACTGGGTCGGGATCTTAGTTAATCTCTCTGGAATCCAAATCGGCTGCTGTTCTTCCTGTGGAAACCCACAAACAGACCTCCAACTCCAGAAAATTAATGGGTCAGGACCTTTCCATTGTCCTGTTAGAATATCCTTCCAAAGTACCTCGGGCTTATACACATTTTTTGGACACTTATGCCTTTCTGCAGCACTAAGTCCTGAAAATCCAAATTTAAAAAGTTTAGAGTAAAAAGGGTTATTTTAAGTTTATCTTTGGGGAATTTATATCCCTTCCCAATTCTGTCTTCTTACTTTAATGAGTACATTTTAATAGTGTGATGTGCTCTTTCAACTATGGCTTGTCCCTGTGGATTGTATGGGTTTCCTGATATATGAGTAATGCCAAATGATGAGCAAAATGGTTTAAAAGAGGTAGAAGTATAACCGGGGGCATTATCAGTTTTTAACTGCTTTGGAATGACCACAGTGGCAAAATTTTGTAAGCAATGAGCTATAACATCTTTAGTTTTTTTCCCCCATGAAGGGAGCCCATCAAAAATCCAGAAGAAGTATCAACTGTAACATGCAAATATTTTAATTTTCCAAATTCTGGCAAGTGTGTGACATCCATCTGCCATATATGGTAAGGTATCAATCCTCTACGATTGACTCTAAGATTAAAATGTGGTAAAATGGTCACACAATTTTGACATTGTTTTATTATTTGTCTAGCTTGTTTCTTAGTTATTTTAAAATGCTTTTGTAAAGTATTAGCATTGATAATGAACTTTTTATGAAAATTTATAGCTTCTTCTAGTGTACAGAAAATATGTATGTATGTCATGTGTAGTTTTACCTGCTAAATCATTGCCCAAACTAAGGGCTCCAGGCAATCCTGTATGTGCCCAGATATGTCCTATTAAGAATGGATATTTTCTGTCCCAGATTAGACTTTGTATACTGGAAAGGAAAGAGAAAACAGTAGAGGAAGGGGAAATCCTACCAGCATCTTCAAGAGATACTATAGCATTAACTATATACTGACTATTGGAAAATAAATTAAACACAGAATCTTTAAACATCACAAAAGCTTATAATACTGGATTAAGCTCTACCTTTTGAGCTGATTTTTGGGGTGCTAAAAATGTAAAAATTTGATCAGGTGTAACTATTGCTGCTGTACCATTATTTGACCCATCAGTGAATATATTTGGAGCATTCATGATAGGAGTTTTCTTGTAATTTTTGGAAAAATTACAGGATGCAATGACCCAAAAGACAATAAAAGATTAGATGGTAAGTGGTTATCAAATAAAACATTAGATTTACACATGATTATTGCCCAAGTATTTAACTCATTAGCTAATTCATCAATTTGATTCATAGTGTATGGAGTAATAATTTTATTGGGAGAAATTCCAAACACTCCCTTTGCTGCTTTTATTCCTATGAGTATTAATTGTCCCTCAGCCTCAGGATACCTAGTAATAATAGTGTTAGAAGAATAAGATAAATGTATCCATAATAATGGACCTTCTTGCCAAAATACTCCTGTAGGAATATTTTTTGTTGGTAGCACAATAAATAATAAAGGCATTATTTTATCAAATCTATCCAAATGCATATTTCCCATATATGTTTCAATGATTTTTAATGCCTTTATTGCTTCAGGCGTTAACATTCTGGGTGAATTTGGATCAGATGGACCTTTTAGGATATCAAATATAGGTCCCAACTGTCCTGTTGGTATACCTAGATAAGGCCTTATCCAATTAATGTCTCCTAATAACTTCTGAAAGTCATTAATTGATTTGAGTTGATCTACTCGTATTTGAATTTTTGGTGGACTGACCATGGTTGAGGATAATAGAACTCCTAAATAATTAATTGGAAAATTTAATTGTATTTTATCAATTGATATCCCTATATTATAATTTTTTAATAAGTTTGTAAGTGTGGCATAACATTCTAGCAATGGGTTTTTAACTTGTGTGCTAATAACACATCATCCATATTGTGAAATATTTGTAGTTAAGGATTTTGATTTCTAAGTGGCTGGATTACTTTGTTAATATAAATATGACAAATAGTTGGGCTGTTAGCCATCCCTTGAGGGAGTACTTTCCACTCATACCTCTGATCAGGACCTTCATGATTCAGTGCAGGGATAGTAAATGCAAAACTTGGACTATCCTCAAGAAGAATTGGAAATGAAAAAAAAAACAATCTTTAATATGTATAACTAAAACATACCAAGTTTTTGGCAAAGCAGACAATTGAGGAATCCTTGATTGAGCAGGTCCCAAAATAACCATCTCATTATTAATGGCTCTTAAATCTTGCAAAAATCTCCATTTACCAGATTTCTTTTTGATGACAGAAATGAAAGTATAATGGGGAGATACAGAAGGTTGTATATGTTCTTCCGCTAATTGTTGTTTGACCAGGAACTGGGCTGCTTGTATCTTTTCTTTAGTCAGGGTCCACTGAAGAAGCCATACTGGTCTTTCTGATTTCCAAGTAATTTTTATTGTCTCAGTGGCCCTTTCTGAAAATCCAACCCATGTCTGTCTGTTGCTTGGTCTATTTGTATTGGCGCTGCTATACCTTGTTCTTGTTTTTCTAATCTTTTTCCTTTCCTAAAACCTTCTCTAGCCATAATAGTGTGTACATTTTGATTGATGTTATTTGTTAATGTCAAACCTAATTGATCTAGGACATCTCATCCCCATAAATTTACGGGAAGATTATCCAATACATATGGCTGTATAGTTCCTTCACATTCTTCAGGATCCTTCCAATCCAATACCATTGCACTTCTATGGGGATTAGTTGCCACTCCTAGGTCTCAAAGTGTTTGAGTGTATTGTTGTAATGGCCAATGTTTTGGCCATTCTTGATGAGAGACAATGCTAACATCTGCACCTGTATCAAGTAGCCCATTAAATTCATGTCCTTGAATATTTAGTTTTAGCCTGGGGCGAGAATCTAAATTTAAAGAAAGCATAACCAAATCTACACCTGTGGAGCCTAATCCCTTGGAACCTCTTTCTACAGCACGACTGGAAAATTTATCATGCAGACTGAGTATTATTAGTAACTGCGCTATTCTATCTCCTGGTGAAATTACTGATATGTCCTTTGGAGAACTGGCTATAAATTTTATTTCACCTTCATAATCGGGATCAATTACCCAAGAACTTATCATAAGTCCTTTTAGATTAGAAGAGCTGCGTCCCAATAATAAGCCTACTGTTCCTTTGAGAAGAGGTCCTTTCACCATGTGTGAATGATTTGAACCCCCATCTCTACAGTTAGTACTGATCTGACGGAGGTGCAGATGTCTAACACTGCGCTCCCTCTGATTTGTCTGATGAGGCGTCTGATGCACAATGTGTCCTGGGCACTACACTGATGGGGTTGCTGGGTTCCTCCAGTGCTCCGTATATTTGTGGTTTTGGGCCCCAGAGCATTGGGCTCCCCTGTCCATTTTTTGGCAATGGAGCCTGGTGCCTTTCTCCATGATATCGTGGATAAACAGCTAGTCCTTGTTCGTTTTTGATAATGAAGTACCCTCTATGGTGGTTTGAGAACGGCATTCATTAGCCCAATGTCTCCCTCTACGGCAATGTGGGCAAATACCCAGTATTCTACTCCTTTGGAACCTATTTTTGTTAAACCCTCTTCCTATGGAGCAATTCCTTTTAAAATGTCCTGTTTGTTCACAATTGTAGCATGTTCCTGGCCTTGCATCTAAAGCCTGTTTAATGCAGCTGCCACAAATTGCCCTTGTTCATTGATGTCTCTGGCATCTAAAGCCTGTTTTACTGCAGCTGCCATGACTTCCTCTTATTCATTAATGTCTTTACATAATTTAATATATGTGTTTAAATCTTCATGTTTCCATGGTCTAGTGATATCTCTGCACCTACGATTCGCTTGGTCATAAGCCAGTTTTTTATTAATGGCATTGCTTGTTCTGTATTCCCCAAAACTCTGGTAGCTGTTTGAATAAGCCTATCTACAAATTCAGTGTAAGATTCATTAGCTCCTTGTATTACCTTAGATAATTGACCTTGTAAACCTCCATGTCCTTGTAAAGTCTTCCATGCCCTAACCGCCTCTGCAGCAATTTGTGCGTATACGCCAGGATCATATGCAATTTGTTGCTGCTGGTCCTCATAAGGTCCCTTTCCTAACAACATATCTAGATTTCTCTGAGGATAACCAGCTTCTGCATTTCACCTAGCCGTCTCCTTGCAAAATTCCTCATTGGCAACCTTCCATAAAAGGTATTGACCTCCATTTAGCACAGCTTTACACATATTAGCCCAATCTACTGGCATCATATTCAAGTTGTTAATGGATTCGACCAAGCTTACAATGAAGGGTACTTGAGGACCATAGGTTGTTACAGCCCCTTTTAGCTGCTTCACTATTTTGAAATTTAAAGCATGGTGAATTCGCTGCCCTCCTACCTCAAATACAGGGCATGTTAATACTTGAGATCCTGTCTCAGGAAACGAACTATCAACTGCGGGGTTTGGGGGCCTCCTAGCATATGGAGGTGGCCTTGTTATTTGGACATTTACATACTCTGGTGATAGAAAGGTGTTAGTAACAGTCTCCTGTAGAGGAGGCGCTGTTGGTTGGACACTTACGCCCTCTAGTTATTGAAAGTTGTTAGTAGCAGTCTCCTTTTGTAACTTTGCCCCTGATGGCTTTTTCTGACCTAAGCTTTGTTCCTCTATCTTTGTCTGATCTGAAGTCTTTGGACTAAGCAAACCAGATATAAACGTCCTCAATGGCAATGTGCCAACTGTCAGAGTCCCTGGGCTGTTCTTTTCCCCCCTTTTAAATCTTCACCATGATGGTTCCATTATGGTATATTTAACAACTCCTTAAAAATCCATGGGCTACATTTTTGTATTGTATCAACGTATGCCCTGACTGTTCTTGACTTTACTGAGGTGCCTCCTTCCTCTAACAATTTACTTAACACTCTTTCAGTTTGTTTTTTTACTAATTTCTGATCCTGTATTTCTACTATAATACAACCCAACAAGACGATGCCAAACAAAACCGAGACAGAATAAAATAAAAAGGGAACAACAAAAAGTCATTATAGCCTTTATATCCTACTGACATGTGCATCCGTCCTTTCTCCCTATCTGTTCCTCAGAAGTAAATAATTTTTTTCTCAGATGTGAGCGGTTTTTCATCCATCTCACTCGTCTCCATGGACAGGCAACAAAAGTGAAGCAAAACAAAAGAGGAATCTTAAAATGGCTACCGATCCTCTCGCCCTTCCCTCAGGGGCTAGCAGTTTACCTTATCACTTACCCTCAGTGGCTCCCCATGCGAGCTACCAAATGCTGCAGTCTGGCTGGGCACGATTCAAGAGCGACTTTTCAAAAGAAACAAAGTTTATTTTTAGAACCACACACGCCAAGCAAAACAGCTCCTTAGGAAAAACCCTCAGAGCCCAACTGCCACCACTGGCTTCCTTGCAAAGTTTCTGTCACACCCACAAGCCTCTCCACCTCCCACAATCCTCCTGCTCTTGAGGCCATATGGCTGGGTCAGGTGGGTGGAGCCAAAAAAGTCCCACAATGAGCAGCTCTGTGGTCTGAAAGGGCAGGGAAACTGCCCAATGTGCATCATCGCAGAGGAGCCAATCAGCTTGATGTTGCTGGGGCTGCTGTGAGCCAATCATCCGCTGGCAGTCGGAAAGAGCGGGGAAAAAGCTCAATGAGCATCTCCATTGTGCATCACCACAGAGGAGCCAATCAGCTAGATGTTGCTGGGGCCGCTGTGAGCCAATAATCATCTCGCAGGGGAATGTTGCTGGTAACTGGAAGTTTGATGGGGCCCCTTAAGCTGTGGCTCTCAACAAATTGGTGTCTCCTTTCTCTGTAGACTATTCAGCACATGTATTTTTAAATGCACATATAGAATCCTACCTGTTATCAAATGTACATTTTTGTGAGGTTGCTGACTAGGCATATACAAGTTATGAGAAGAGATCACTCCTCTTAAACACTGTTGGAATTGAGAATTCAACCTATGGGTGAGCTTGTTATTAGAACAACATTATATATAGATCCATTTTCAGTGAAATCAATATTTTTGCACCTGTGGATGTTACATATTTCATGATGAATTTCAATTGGCAAATATATTGCTAGTTTAAATGTCTGTCTCTCTGTGTGTGTGTGTGTGTGTGTGTGTATATATATTTATTTATATATATATATATATATACTCTCCAAATTTTTCAAAATATGAAATATATGAATCTTATTATACACTCCTTAAAATCATTCATATTTATGTATGTGGATTTATGATCAACTTTTCACAAGATTATTCTCAGAAATATTCATCCACCTTAAATACAGATTTGTTTCCTAGTACTGAAGACTAACTTCAGTGAATGGTGCACACAAATCCTAATATTTCTACAGTAAAACCAAGTTCAACATCAATGCAAGCATTTTCCTATGGGACATGATGTGTATTTTGCGGTTCATTTTTATTAAACAGTGGTACATTACTATTTCTTCAGTTTATGCACATCATATGATATATCTTTCATCCACAAGTTCACAAATTTATAGGCATTTGTTTCAATTTCAATCACCTCCTGCTTCAGAACACATATATTCCTCCAGTGTTCTTGACTGGTCTTGTCATGAGACTTCTTTCCAAACACATTATTTTTGATTTTCATAATCATATTTGAAGCAAAACTCACACACTCTTCATGATAAACCATAACCCTAATATTACCGTTAGATGTATACCTGGTTGTAGTGAATGTATGAATATCAGTTTAAGATTTCCAGTATATTTTCAGATATCAAATCAATCCACTATATAAAGTTGGAACCAGTTATATTATTTATTCACAGTATCGTCTATTCATACATTATTTCTATATCCATTGACACAGGGTACTCCACTTTGTTCCCCCAATATTTATACGTCTTCAAAATATTGCTCCCAGTAATGGTGGAAGAAATGCTCATGTCACCTGATCTACATATAAATTTTAACACAGTAATATTCTGGACACAGAAAGCAAAAGTCACTCTTATGATTGTAGCAAAGCCTAAAAGGAAAGTGAGCATGGATTACTAAAAATATCCATGTCCCGGTTGCTTAATGCTCTAAAATGTAAATCCTATTGATAAATCCTATGTATTTGTTTCTTTCTAAGATTATATATTCAAACTCAACCCTGTTGAAAATGTCTAATCCTATCCCTCACTTTATACATTGCCTGATTTGTTAATGTCTCTATTGATATCTGCTTTCCTACATATTTTCCCCATTTCATCATTGTGTCTGACTCTTCACATGTGCTGATATTTACATTCACTCTCTTATTGAAAACCAATTGCTAAAGAACGTTTGGTCCAAATCCTATACTCATTGTTGTTTCTAAACCTAGAGACTATCGTCCTAAACCTACGGACTTTCCCTTTGTGACTGGATGTTCTCTTCAACTTTCAATCATCCAAGGTACAAGGTCCTATGTCATTGTATATCGATTTATCTGAGACATCTGTGCAGAACATAATTCAAAGCTAAGTAACCCACTCAAGGGCCCAATGCCCATCTGAGCTTCAAATCTTGCCTAGATTTCTGTTTTCATACTTTTATTTTACCTATATATTCTTGTAATTATTGCAGATTCCCAGTACGAATATTCATCCTGCAGAATGATTCCTAACCCAAATCGAACGTGTTATTAACCCTAACCATACACTGTTCCCTCAATCTAACTTTACAGAAGAGCAGGGACAGTGTGACCAGGAAATTCTCAGTGCAGAAACCCTGCTTTGGGCCTTTTGCTTACCTATTTTTCTGTTGCTCTGAATGTCAGGAAGTTCTTTACCTCAGGCTAACCCTTTGTAAAGCCTGAAGAAAACAGTTTTCAAATGGAAATGAATGGGCATCACCTATGGCTCTTTGCTAAATTTCTTTGGAAAGGGATGTGTCTGAATCAGCCTCTTGGCCCTGTGTGAGGCTGTGACTTAGATTCTCAGCACCTGATGGATCTAAAGAAAAATCCCATGTGTGCATCCAAAACCAAAATGGCAAAAAGTTCAGTCATTTTGGATGAAGTATCTTCCCTTCCTCTGTTAGATTCCTGACCTCCATCAATTGAGAATAGGGATCCTTTGGGTCATATGAGTTCTTCAATCCCTGAAGAGGTGCTTGGGTTTCTCATGATTCCAATTCACATAAAGAATCTGTACCTATCAATCAGAAGTAGTCAGTCAATATTGCTCCCAGAAATGGTGGAAGAAATACTCATGTCACCTGATCTACATATACATTTATTCACAGAAGTATTCTGGACACTAAATTCAAACTTCACATTTATGATTGTACCAAAGCCAAAATGGAAAATTAACATGGATTACTAAAATCATCCATGTCCAAGATTACTTATGCTCTCAAATGTCAATCCTATTGATGACTACATATTTGTTTCTTCCTAAGATTGCATATTCAAACTCAACTCGGATTTCATAATGTCTCTATTGATATCTGCTTACCTACATATTTTTCCCACTTCATCATTGTGACAGACTCTTCACATGTGCTGACATTTAAATTCATTTTCTATCCGAAACCCTGTTGCTAAAGAAATTTTGTTCCAAATCATACACTCACCCTTCTTCCTGTACCTACCTACTATCTTCCTATTCCTACTGACTATCCCTTTTTGACTGGATGTTCGCTTCTACATTCAATCATCCAAGGTACAATGTCCTATGCCATTGTATATCAATTTATCTGAGACATCTGTGCAGAATGTAATTCAATGCTCAGTATCACAATCAAGGGCCCAATGCACTTCTGGGCTTCCAATCTTACTTGGATTTCTATTTTCATACACACAGTTCACCTCTATATTCTTATAAATTTCACAGGTTGCCAATACCATTATTCATCCAGAAAATGATTCCTAATCCAAATTGAATCTGTTATTAACCCTAAACATACAGTGTTCCCTCAATCTTACTTTACAGAAGAGCAGGGACAGAGGTGGTCTTATAATACTGAAATGTAGGGATCCTCTACCTGCTGAGAACTTCAAAGGTCCATGCTGAAAGTATCCCTGGAGAATATGTAGGCAGCTATGAAGGACCTGAGAGACCACAAGTCATCTTCCATGGCAAACAACCTGGTCAGGATATAGGGTTGTGTCTTAATCAGCTTCTCTCTTCTTAATGTAGAGAAGATGGACCAAATCAGGCCTGTATGGAGAGCTGTTCCCGGGTGCCAATGGTTGATATACCATTTTAACTTGTGAAATTGTCACATTAAGTAGGGGAAGCCTCCATCTCATGGGACCCTTGGAAGCAACTGTTAGGACAAAGTGGTTGCCAAGGCAGTGACCTCATTCAGATCCTGAAGGAAGTGACCTCACCTCACTTCCTCGGTGATGGAAATTGGCATCCAGGAAGCCAGGCACACAGAGCCAGTCCCAGTCCCACTCCCAGTGGTGTCACTAGTTTTGAATTACCAAGGACAGAGTCAGCCTATCTTGGTACCTACAGATGTGAGAATGGCCATATGCCAGGAAAGCTCTGAAGAGGGGGCTTGTATGAGAAAACAGATAGTGGCTCACCACTGGCTTCTGACAAGTCTCAGTGAAGAAACCCTGCTTTGGTACTTTTAATTACCTATTGTTCTGTTGCTCTGAAAGTCAGGAAGTTTTTTGCCTCAGGCCACCCCTTTGGGAAGCCTGAAGAAAAGAGTTTTCAAATGGAAATGAATGGGCATCATCTGTGGCTCCTTGCTTAATTGCTTTGGAAAGGAATGTGTCTGAATCAGCCTCTTGGCCCTGTGTGAGGCTATGGCTTAGATTCTTAGCACCTGATGGATCTAAAGAAGCATCCCACGTTTGCATCCAAACCCAAAAGAGCCAAAAGAGCAGTCATTGTGGATGAAGTCTCTCACCTTCCTCTGTAAGGTTTCTGACGTCCATCTATGAGAATAGGCATCCTTTGGGTCAAATGAGTTCTTCAAAGCCCTGCAGAGACTAGATCATACGTTCATAGGTTTCTCATGACTCCAATTAACATAAAGAATCTAAACCCCACATTCATTAGGCCTCAAAATGGAGAATCAGAGCAGTATTAAGGGCAGGCCTCTTTGATCACTCCTGGTTCACTAGAAGGGTTTCCCAGCCACATTGACTTTAGGCAAATGTGGGCAAGGGACCTTATTTTGGATACTGTCCTTGGCTGTGCCCCTCATGAAAAACTACAGCCTGAGGTTATGATGAGTGTCGATATGAAAGAAGATGAGGGCCATGTGGAAGTGTTTTGGTTTTAATTGTGGTCATTTTTGTGGCTGTTGGAAAAGATGATGGGTCCACCTGGTCTTGAACACTGGTGTGATTCCCCTTAGAGACTGAGTTTTGGAATGGACCTCAAAGAAGTATTGCCATGTATTGTGTTGGGATTTTAGGATGCCACACATGAGAGTTGCCCTTGGAAACTGAGATCTAGGCCCAGGGTGGCTTTCCACAGAGCACTGGGAATCTCAGGAAGAATATCACATAATTTTATTCTTAAAGAATTGGCAGCCATAGTTGCAAGTCAAAACACACATGGACCACACATTGTAGACCTCAAACGCCTGGCTTTATGTGACCTTTTTGCCTGTCTTTGGGAAGCCTTGCCTGTTAGAATTCTCCAGAATTTTCAATGAAATGAGCTTCCTCTCCATTTAATGGTTCCTGAATGAATTGAAACCCACAGTGCCTCCAACTTCATCCTTGAAAAATGTCTGATAATTACCATGAAATTTTTGAAATTCCCATGACCACTTTGCACTGTAGAATCTTTGGATGTTCTATTGATGATCACGAGTATACCAGACAGTGCCTGTTTGATTGGGTTTCATGAAAATGGTGTAGAACAGAGATGGCAGTAATTTGGACCCTGCTGAGTAGTCGGCCTAGAGAAGTGGATGAAGGTGTGTGTTAAAATATTTGTGGTTGGGTGATGTGGATCTGCCATTGGCTTTCAAATGGTTTGTGACTGACATGGTGCAGCCCCCAGACCCTTGTATGTAAAGGTATGTTGTTATATGGAGAGGTTTCAGTGCAATGTTTAGAATCAGATTGCTGTGGTGAAGGGGGCAAGCTATGTGGGATAGAAGCCTGGTTGGTGCATTCTCCCGCAGACCCTTACCCATCACATGTGACAGAACTCCCTACAGTTCTGTGTCCCAGTTGAACTCTTCGTATTTCATGAAGCAAATACCAAACTCCCAGTGCAGCTGCAAGAAACACAACAAAATTGGAGGATGAGCAAATGGCTTCCAAACTGGAAGACACTTAGCACTCAGTGACAACAGTTTACCTACAAAGAGAGAATTCAGCACTGCTGCCTCATGTCCTTTGGAAAATAAGAAACCATGTGCTCCAGGTCACATACATGCAGACCCAGCTTGATGGTCTCACTACAAAGGGAGCTAAAGCTCCTGACAACAACATATATTTCAAGTGCCCAACCTCAGAGGCAGTTTCTCAAAAAGTCTTTAGTCTAGCAGAGCTCCATGTTTGTGGAGTTTTACCCTCTCCCTTACATTTGGAAACTCCTCTACCACCTCCAAGGTTGTGAACTCCTGAGCATTTTCCATTCTTGATGTGTATTCACAGATTTTCTAACTCTTCTCCTCTAATTGTGTCTTACTTGGGGTGAAGGTAATGTCAAGGCATTGTTCTGGATGAGAGTGGGAAGATTTTTGGGTAGCACATATTTGCATACACATTGGATTCTTTCTCCAATTTTCCATTTGAAATACTGAATCCCTGACTGTAAGGGGTAGAAGGAATTCTCCTTCAAAGAATAGCCTGACACTTACAAGAAACAGCCCCCAGGGAGACATCCTGTCTGGGAGACATCCTGTAGTCATCTGTGTTCCTGAGACATCCTGTGGCCATCTGTCTTCCTGAAATATCCTGAGGTTATCTCACCTTGTGAAGACATCCAGGAACTGCTGATAAGAGAGCTTTCAAATCTCCAGCATATAAATTCCTCTGTGTGAACAATAAAAGTTTGCAGCTTGATCAGAACTTTTGTCTTGCTGTCATCTCTCGTGTCTCTTGTCCATCATTCCTCCCCACCTAGGTTTGCTACCCACGTTGATGTGTCCTGCAGGCCAGGACAACTGGCGCCCAACGACTGGGGCTCGAGCCTTTGACTGAGGGGGAACCCTGTCCTCCTGGAAGATTTGGACAAGTGGAGCTCGCGATTGCCTCAGCAGACACCACTGAGAGACAGATCCAGGAGGAGAGTGGGGATGACGCACAGTGAGTGACCCACCATGGGACAAGCAGTTTCGTCACATGATTTGTTTTTGTCAGGCCACAAGGAATCCTTAAATACATGGGGGGCACGTGTTAAGAAAAATGACTTAATATTTTTCTTTTCATACATCGAAGAATTTTTTCCATGGTTTCCCCTTGAAGGTACCATTGATGGTAAAAGATGGCTTAGAGTAGGAAACATTTTAAAAGATTATTATGAATCCTTTGGCCCAGAAAAAGTGCCTGTTCCTACCTTTTCTTTCTGGAAATAAATTAGTGAAATTCTTAAAAGTTCACCCTTTGACAATGGTACCTTAATACTTGTCAGGATTGGGGAAGAGACTATGCAAAAGACCTCTCGTCCCTTCTCGGCATGCCCATCAGTTAGTATAGACATAGACCCTTCTTAGTCTCCCCAGGACCCTGGGACCTTCCTGATCTTCCTCAAAATCCCACCCTAATGAATAAGGCTCCAATGGTTTCCAACCGCCTTTATGCAGTTTTAAATCCCGGAGAAACATTGACCCCTGGGGAGGAGGCTACCTTGGAGAAGGAAGCAGCTCGCTACCATTCAGAAGACTCTCCACCTCTCAGGACCCTGCCACAGACTATAGGACTTACACATTCCCCTCCCTCCTATATCCCTCCTGCCTTTTGTGCTCTGGCCCTTCAGGGGCCAAATGTCCCCCCAGATATTTTTTCCCCACTTCCCTTGCCTAACCTGGCTCCCTTGAGAGAGTCTCTCCAACATGGACGGGAACAGATCCAATTTTTAAAAGAATAAAGATCCCTTGACTCTGAGCTCTCTTCATTAGCCTTAGGAATGGAGTCAACACAAGCTGGCCCACAGTGGTCTAATACAAAGGTGAAGCCGCTCCATCGGCCTGTGCTCGCCTTCCAGTCACCACCAGTCAGATAGATATGCCTGCCCAGGCTGAGGTCAAAGACTTAGAAGAGGAAAAAGAGGAGGAAGCGGGGGAAATGGATCAAGGAGATCAGGACTTAGAGGATGAGGAGTTCACCCCGAGGCAGGAAGGAACCCAGAGTGTCTACAAAAAATTTAGCCTCCATTTTCTTGAAAAACTTAAAAAGGCTTGTGCTCACTATGGCCCCACTGTGCCCTATACGTTGGCTTTATTAGAAAGCTGCAGCACACAATTTCTTACTCCCAATGATTGGAAATTTTTAGACCTAGCTGCCCTCAGTGCCGGAGACTTCCTGCTATGGAATGCAGATTTCAAAGAGCCCTGTCAGAAACTACTCAAAAAAAATTAACAAAGGCCTCCTCTAAATCCTGGACTTATGTTAAGCTAGTGGGCAATGCAACTTTTGACACTAAAACTAAACGGGCACGTTTCCCTGCTGGACTTTTTGCGCAGATTTAGATGACTGGCTTAGTTGCTTGGAGACGCCTCCCTGAAAGGGCCTCGGCTATCACTTCCCTGGCAAGAACTCGACAAGGGCCCGATGAGCCTTATAGCGACTTTGTTCCCCGGCTTTACCTAGCTGTGGAATGCTTGCTTGGACCAAGCGAAAGCGAAAGCACCTTTGTAAAACATCTTGCCTTTGAAAATGTCAACCCGGCATGTCAGGATGTTCTTCGACATCATAAGGATAAAGGGAAACTTTCTGACTTTATTAGAATCTGTGCAGGCGTGGGTGCAGCCCATGCCATGGGTCTCAAATTAGTGCCGCATTTACCAAGGCCTTTTACAATACTGGCTCAAGTACTTGCTTTACTTGTAAACAACCAGGCCATTTTGCACGCAGGTGTCCGACAGGCAAACAAAGAGTAAGAATAGTGTCTCCTCAAACTGGAGCTAAACCAATCCCAGCTACACTTTGTCCTTGATATGGTAAAGGTCATCACTGGGCCAGTGAGTGTAGATCAATGACAAATGCCCTCAGACAGCCTATTTCTTCCTACTTCTCAGGAAACTCCCTGGGGCAATGAGGTTTGTTCCCTCCCAAACTCCCAACCTACCTCAAAATCCTTCTCCACAATTGGCTCCCTCCAACTACCCACTCCAGGCAGTGCAGGATTGGACCTCTGTGCCACCACTGATACAATATTAGACTCAATGCAAGGGCCCCAGATAATACCAACTGGAATTATGGGTGCCCCTCCATCTCATACATGTGCCCTTATTCTTGGAAGAGGCTCTACTACCTTACAAGGTGTTCAGGTCTTCCCTGGCATTAATGATAATGATTTCACTGGAGAAATAAAAATACTGGCCACAGTTATTAATAGAGTTGCGGCCATCCCAGGAGGAAAAAGTCTTGCACAATTAATACTTCTTCCCTTAGATTAAGGGGCATTTCCACCTCCCAAACCTACTGTGGGGAACTGCCTCCTTGGGCTCCTCTGAGGTATATTGGGTTCATCCCATTTCTCATATTAGACACACCCTTACCTTACTTATTGAAGGAAAGGAATACCAAGCAATTGTAGTTACTGGAGCTGATGCGACAATTATTTCTCAAAAATACTGGCGATCAGGTTGGCCCCTCACCCCATCCTTGACTGACCTTAAAGGGATAGGAAAGTCAAAAAATCCTCTGATCAGCTCTACTGCTCTTAGCTGGACTGATAAAGAGGGTAATAAGGGAACTGTCACTTCTTTCGTTGTTCCTGACCTCCCTGTTTACCTATGGGCTGGAGATATTTTGAGTCAAATAGAAGTTATTCTTGCCAGTCCCAATTCCATGGTGACTCATCAAATGCTCCGTATGAATTTTGTCCCTGGTACAGGCCTTGGGAGGCTGAGACAAGGACTGGTGGAGCCTATACAACCAATAAAAAAAAATACATATGGACTTGGATATTTGGATTTTTAGTGTCGGTTCCTGACCCTCCTGTTCCCATGGAGATAAAATTATTTGGGAGACTCAGACTCTTGTGTGGGTGGATCAGTGGCCCCTTACCCAAGACAATTTGGAGGCTGCCTCCATGTTAGTGAAGGAACAGCTGGCAGCCCGCCATGTAGAGCCCTCAACCTCACCATCGTACACTCCTATTTTTGTTATCAAGAAAAAATCAGGCAAGTGGTGCCTTTTACAAGATTTGTGTGCCATTAATAAAGTTATACTCCCGATGGGAGCACTACAGCCAGACATTCCCACACCAGTGGCTATTTCCAAAAACTATTGTAAAATGGTTATGGACTTAAAAGATTGCTTTTTTACCATTCCTTTGCATCCTGTGGATAGACCCTATTTTGCCTTTAGTCTTTCTTGCATTAATATTCAGGGCCCTATGCAGAGACTTCAATGGAAGGTTCTTCCCCAAGGTATGGCCAACATCCCTACTCTTTGCCAAAAATACGTTGCTCAAGAAGTAGACCCTGTGAGAGAGCGAGGGCCACAAATTTATATTTTACATTATATGGATGATTTGTTAATTGCTGCACCTAATACCCATGATCTTAATAATTGTTACTTGGACTTTTACAAAATCCTCACTACCTTGGGACTACAGATAGCTCCTAATAAGGTTCAAACACAGGACTCTTATAAAAGTTTGGGCCTTAAAATTCTACAGAAATCAGATCCAAATTTCTAAAATACAACTACGTGTGGACCATCTTCACACCCTTAAAGATTTTCAGAAATTACTGAGGCATATTCAATGGCTAATAACATATTTAAAATTATGCACTTGTGTACTTTTGACCCTTAATGATATTTTGAGAGGTAATTCCCACCCCTCCTCCCCTCAAAATCTTACTCCCAAGGCATAACAGGCATTAAACCAAGTCACAGAAGCCATTGCCCAACAATTTGTTACGCAAATTTCTTATAACCTTCCTCTGGTTCTGGTTATTTTACACACTCCTCATACACCCACAGGAATATTTTGGCAGCGAGATCCACATTTTAAAAATAAAGACTGCCCCTTGTTTTGGGTCCATTTACCCACCACATCCTCGAAGGTTATTACTGTTTATCTTGCTCAGGTAGCTTCTATTATTTTTAAAGGTCATTTGATTTCTCTACAACATTTTGGCAAAGACCCTGATAATATTTTTATTCCATATACTAAGGACCAAACCCAATTTTTACTAGAGACAAGGGATGAATGAGGTATTTCCCTATCAGGCTTTTGGGAACAATTGATCACCACCTCCCCAATGACCCCCCTTTACATTTTGTCCAGTTACATCCATTTACTTTTCCTGAAATTACTCAAAATGCTCCCATTCCTCAAGCCCTTACTGTCTTTACAGATGGTTCCTGTAATGGCCGAGCGGTCTTTGTTGTCAATAACCAGCCTACCACCTTTGATACTGTCTATCAGTCACCACAGTTTGTGGAATTGTTTGACATAACACAAGTTTTTATAACATTTTTTATAATCCTGTTAATATTTATAAAGACAGTGGCTACATTGCTCATTCTGTGCACCTGCTGGTGATTTCACCCCCCATTAAGGCTTCTAACAATGCGGCCTTTCTGTTTCACCAGCTTCAGCAGCTAATTCAGGTCAGACAACACCCATTTTTCTTAGGACACATAAGGGCACACTCTGATCTTTCCAGCCCTCTAATTCAAGGTAATGTCCAAGCTGATGCAGCAACTCGTTCCATCTTTCCAATTTTTGTTGGCTCCATTCAAAAGGCCACGGAGTTACACAATCTACACCATTTAAATTTCCAGAGCCTTTGATTACTTTGTAAAATTACCAGGCAACAGGCACGAGAAATAGTAAAAGCATGCCCTAGTTGCGCTGTCTCCCTCCCCATTCAACACTTGGGAGTTAACCCCCGAGGATTACTGCCCGATCAGTTTTGGCAAATGGATGTTACTCATTTTCTTGAATTTGTAATAGCCAAATATATATACACATTTCTGTAGATACCTTCAGCGGCTTTATTTTTGCATCACCACATTCTGGAGAGGCTACCAAAGATGTCCTTTCTCATCTTGTTTCAGCCTTTTCTGTTATGGGTAAACCAATACATATTAAAACAGATATTTATCCTACATATACCATTGCCAAGTTTAAACAGTTTTGTGCTACCTTGCAAATTTGTCATACTACTGGAATTCCATACAACCCTCAGGGCCAAGGCATTGTGGAACTTGCCCACCTTACCTTAAAAACTTGGCTAACCTTCCTTAAGGCTTCCTCCCTTGTATTTACCACACCCAGGCATCGCCTTAACAATGCATTATTTGCCCTTATTTTTCTTACCCTAGACAATGAAGGCCATTCGGCAGCAGACAGACACTGCCATCACTCGTCCAATTCTGTTCGCAAACCTGTTATGTGACACAATCCCCTTACAAATAAATGGAAAGGCCCAGATCCTGTCCTCATCTGGGGAGGAGGCTCAGCTTATGTTTTGGACCAAGATCAAACAGCCCCATGATGGTTACCAGAACTCCTGGTTAAACAGGTTAATGACTTACCTCAAAACAGGGACAGAGGGACTCCTCATGAGGACAAAATTTCTTCTTTTTCAGATGCAGCCAACAATCTGCCAGCCTTGGAATAACAGTTCCTGTGGGCACAGGTACACTGGCTTAGGCACGTCTATTCACTCTTACCATCGCCTGTCTCAACAAATTATAAACTCTATCAGTAACAACTGATAAAAACTCTATCATGAACCATTAAAGATTTGCAGGACCAAATAGACTCCCTGGCAGAAGTGTTCCTTCAAAAAAGACGAGGCTTAAATTTGCTGACAGCTAACCAGGGAGGTATTTGCTTGGCCTTAGGGGAATGATGCTGCATTTATGCCAATAATTCTGGCATAGTATGCACTAAAATTAAGCAGCTTCAAGAAGATCTAGAAAAGAGACGAAGGGAAATATTTGAAAATCCCCTCTGGACTGGGCTTAATGGATTTCTGCCCTATCTTATTCCCCTATTAGGCCCTTTGTTGGGTTTACTTTTAATGGTGTCCCTAGGACCCTGCATTATAAACAGGCTGTTACAATTTATTAAAGAAGAGATTAATATTTTGGCCTCTAAGCCCCTACAGGTCCACTATCATCGCCTGGATATGGAAGACCGTGCTGCCAACATTTAAAAGGATGTTCTACCCTCCTCACAAGCTTATTTCTTAAGGTTACATGCCCACAGATCTCGCTTTCTTATATAAAACTCTAAGTAACAGCTCTGACCAACCATCTTCTGCCCTTGCCATAAGGGTTCGTCCTCCATGGGCCCCTCTGTTTGGGGGAGGACACACCCATGGAGTGAGGACGTTAGGCCATAATAACAGAGGGTGCAGGAAGGACTGCAGGAGGATGGATCCATGGTTCCCAAAACCCAAGTCTTCTGAGTGACACGCTCTGGTGCATGGCAGTTGGCATGCTTCCCCCTCAAAGCCGTGTCCTTAAAAAACATGCCTAGGCCACCACGGAATCTCCTAGTAAACATGCTCGATCAGATCAGGAGATATTCTAAGGCCTGTTACAGAAACAGAGCCTCTATAACCCCCTAAAACATTGGCCTGTAAGGTATGGTCAAATATTTTATATAAGAAAGGGGGAAGATGTCAGGGGCTAGAAGGAAGTTCTCCTTCAAAGAATAGCCTGACACTTACAAGAAATAGACCCCTGCGAGATTTCCTGCCTGGGAGACATCCCGCAGCCATCTATCACCCTGAGACATCCTGCGGCTATCCGTCTTCCTAAAATATCCTGAGGTTATCTCACCTGTGAAGACATCCAGCAACTGCCGATAAGAGAGCTTTCTCATCCGCAGCATATAAATACACTGTGAGAACTATAAAAGTTTTCAGCATGATCAGAACTGTTGTCTTGCTGTCTTCTCTCATCACTCTTGTCCCTTCATTCCTCCCCAACAAGGTTCAACGCCCACGTTGAAGTGTCCAGCCGGCCCGGACACCTGACACTAAACCATAACCTACTAGACTCTGACTACTAATCCTAATATGATGGAGAAAAAGAATCCAAACAGAATGGAAATACAAGCAGTACAGAGGAGGCATGGTGTATAGTTGGACTTGCCTTTTGAATGATATAGGGTAGGTGTTATAAATCTAGCTAATTTTTAACTGAAATAGTTCTCCACATGTTTTTAAAGTTAACAAATATGTGAATACCTGTCTCCCTTTCTCTGTAGCCAATTAAGCACATGTATTTTTATATGCACATATAGAATCTTACCTGGTATCACACGTATATTCTTCTGAGGTGTCTGACTTGGCAAATACAAATTGTGAGAAGAGATCACTCCTCCTAAACTCTGTTGGAACTGAAAATTCAACCTATGGGTGAGCCTCCTAGTAGAACAACATTATACATAAATCGATGTTCGGTAAAATAAATATTTTTGCATCTGTGGCTGATGTACATTTCATGAAGAATTTCGATTAGCATATATATTGCTACATTTTATTGTCTGTGTGTGTTTTTTAATATATATATATATATATATATATATATATATATATATACTCTCCAAATTTTTCCAAATATAAAATATATGTGTCTTATATACACTACCTAAATTCATTCATGTTCATAAATATATGTGTCTTATATACACTACCTAAATTCATTCATGTTCATGTATGTGGATTTATAATCAACATTTCACAAGATTATTCTCAGAAATATTCATCCACCTGAAATACATATTTGTTTCCTATTACTGAAAACTAACTTCAGTCAATGGTGCATACAATCCTAATATTTCTACATTAACTGACCCTGTTTAACATCAATGCAAGTAGATTCCTATGGGACATGATGTGTATTTTGAAGTTCATTTTATTCAACACTGGTACAATAGAATTTCTACAGTTTACGAACATCATAGGACATGTATTTCATCCATAAGTTCACAAATTTATAGGCATTTGATTCACTTTCAATCATTTACTGATTCAGAACACATGTATTACTCCAGGTTTCTTGACTGGTCTTTTCATGAGACTTCATTTCAAACACATTATTTTTGATTTCCATAATCATTTTGAAGCAAAACTCACACACTCTTCATGATAAAACATAACCCTAATATTACCATTAGATGTATTACTGGTTGGAATGAATAATTGTATATCAATATAAGATTTTCTGTATATATTCAGATATCAATTCAATCCTTTATTTAAAGTTGGAACCAATTATATTATTTATTCACAGTATGGTCTATTCATGCATTATCTCTACATTCATAGACACAGGGTACATCTATTTGTAACCCCAATACTAATTTATTCGTCTTAACAATGTTGCTCCCAGAAATGGTGGAAGAAATACTCATGTCACCTGATCTACGTATGCATTTATCACAGTAATATTCTGGACACAAAAAGCAGAGGTCACACTTATGATTGTACCAAAGCCTAAATGGAAAGTGAGCATGGATTACTAAAAACATTCATGTCCAGGTTGCCTAATGCTCTCAAATGTCAATCCTATTTATGACAACATATTTGTTTCTTCCTAAGACCATATATTCAACCTCAGCCCTGTTGCAAATGTCTAATCCTATCACTCACTTTATACTTTCCCTGATTTCCTAATGTCTCTATTGATGTCTGCTTCCTAATTATTTTCACCAGTTCACAATTTTGACTAACACTTCACATATGCTGACATTTACATTCACTGTCTATGTGATACCCTATTGCTAAAGAACTTTTGTTACAATTCCTGTACTCACTCTTCTTCTGAAACCTACAGAATATCTTCCTAATCCTACCAACTATCCCAGTTTGAGTGGATATTCACTTCTACATTCAATCATCCAAGGTACAAGGTCCTATGCCATTGATTATTGATTTATCTGAAACATCTATGCAGAACATGTATCAAAGCTAAGTATCCCAATCAAGAGCGCAATGCCCTAGTGGGATTCCAATCTTACCTAGATTTCTGTTTTCATACTTATATTTCACCTATATATTCTTATAAATATCACAGGTTCCCAATACCATTATTCATCAAGCAGAATGATTCCTAACCCAAATCAAACCTGTTATTAAGCGAAACGATACACTGTTCCCTCAATCTAACTTTACAGAAGAGCAGGGACAGTGTTGGTCCTAAAATAGAGGAATGTAGTGAATCTTCCACCTGTTGAAAAACTCAAAGTTTCATGCAGAAGTGATCCCTGGAGAAGATATAGGCACCACTGAAGGACCTGAGAGAGCAAAAGTCAACTTCCATGGCAAACAACCTGGTCAGGATGAAAGGTTGTTACTGAATCAGCCTCTCTGTTCTTTTTTTTATTATTGGTTGTTCAAAACCTTACAAATCTTTTGACATAACATATTCATACATTAGCATACATTAGCTTCAAGTGATTTATGAACTCCCATTTTTACCCCAGATACAGATTGAAGAATCACATCGGTTACACATCCACATTTTTACATAATTCCATACTAGTAATTGTTGTATTCTGCTACCGTTCCTATCCTCTACTATCCCCCCTCCCCTCCCCTCGGATCTTCTCTGTCCACCCCATCTACTGTAATTCATTTCTCACCTTGTTTATTTTCCCATTCCATTCACAACCTCTAATATGTAATTTAGTATAACAATGAGGGTCTCCCTCCATTTCCATGCAATTCCCCTTTTCTCTCTCTTTCCCTCTCACCTCATGTCTCTGTTTAATGTTAATCTTTTCTTCCTGCTCTTCCTCCCTGCTCTATTCTTAGTTGCTCTCATTATATCAAAGAAGACATTTGGTATTTGTTTTTTAGGGATTGGCTAGATTCACTAAGCATAATCTGCTCTAGTGCCACCCATTAGAATATGGACTCAAACAGTCCTGTTTGGAGAGCTGGTCCCGGGTGCCTATGGTTGATATACATTCTAACTTGTGAAAGTGTCACAAGACATAGGGGCAGCCTCCATCTCATGGGACCCTTGGAAGCAACTGTTAGGACAAAGTTGTTATTAAGGCAGTGACCTCATTCAGTTCCTGAAGGAAGTGACCTCACCTCACTTCCTTGGTGATGGAATTCTAAGAACTTGGGATGCAGGAAGACAGGCACCCAGAGCCTGTCCCAGTCCCAGTCCCAGTGGTCTCACTTGTTTGGATATACCAAGGACAGAGTCAGTCTTTCTTGGTACCTACTGATATGAGAATGGCCAAAAGCCAGAAAAGCTCTAAAGAGGGGCCTTTCCTGAGAAAGCAGATAGTGGTTCACCAGTGGCTCCTGACATCTTCACAGAGTTGGTTAAAGAGACCAGATCTGAGACAGGACAGGCCATTTCGGGGGAACATACTATAACCCACCAGTCAGAGGACACTCTGGATAGTCACAGACCTACTTTGGGGAAGGAGGTGCCTCTGTGGGTGTCGCTGTGTGTTTGTGGATTTGCCTCAAAATAGATAGAAATAGATAGAAAAGAATAGATAGAAAAGGCGGTTTGTTTGGTTTTGAGTGAACTGTTTCTAGTAAGTCATTTGACAACGCGAGTGTTTCTATGTCTGTGTATCCCACTGTGTCCATGGTTATAGACATTAGAAAAGATAATGCATCAATTGATGTGTCCTGTCTAGTAGAAAGCTTCCCATCATTTATTCTGCCAAATTGATGAATGGATTTTGGCTTGCCTTATCGATGGGCAACACGCGCTATCTTCCAAAGTTCTTGCGTTCTTCCTGAATTCTGGCCACTCTAAAGAATAGGCTCATGGTTTTGTGTCCAATATATGTACCATTTCCAAACCCTGTTACATGGCCATGTACTGGATAGCTGAAGGGAATGGCGAGCATCTCAGAAAACTCAGATATCAGTGTGACCAATAAAGTCTCAGTGGAGAAACCCTGCTTTGCTTACCTATTGTTCTGTTGCCCTGAATGTCAGGAAGGTCTTTGTTTCAGGCCACCCCTTTGTGAAGCCTGAAGAAGACAGGTTTCAAATGGAAATGAATGGGCATCACCTGTGGCTCTTTGCTTAATTGCTTTGAAAAGGGATGTGTCTGAATCAGCCTCTTGGCCCTGTTTGAGGCAATGGCTTAGATGGCTTAGATTCTCACCACCTGATGTATCTTAAGAATGATCCCATGTGTGCATTCAAAACCAAAATGGCCAAAAAAGCAGTCATTGTGGATGAAGTCTCTCCCCTTCCTCTTTTAGGTTCCTGACCTCCATCAAGTGAGAATAGGGATCCTTTGGGTCAAATGATTTCTTCAAAGCCCTGCAGAAGGTAGCCAATATGTGCTTGGGTTTTATAATGACTCCAATTCACATAAAAAAATAAACCCCACAGTCAGTAGGCCCCAAATTGGAGAAGCAGAGAAGTATTAACAGCAGGCCTATTTGATCACTCCTAGTTTACAGGAAGTGTGTCCAGGCAACCCTGATTTTAGGCCATTAATGGGCAAGGGAGATTATTTTGGAGACTGTCTTGGGTTTCGCCCCTCATGGAAACATCCAGCCAGAGGTTATGATGAGTGTCTATATGAAAGATCATGAGGGCCATGTGGGAGTGTTTTGGTTTTAATTGTGGCCATTTGTTTGGTGTTTGGAAGAGATGACTGGGTCCACCTTTACATGAACTCTGGTGTGATTCCCCTTAGAGACTGAGTTCTGGAACTGAACTCAGAGAATTATTGCCATGAATTGTGTTGGGATTTTCGGAGGCCATGCATGAGAGTCCCGCTTGAAAACTGAGATCTATGTGCAGGGTGGCTTTCAACAGAGCACTGGGAATCACAGCCAAGATATCACGTGATTTTATTCTGAAAGACTTGTCAGCCATATTTGAGAGTCGAAACACACATGGACCTCATTGTAGACCTCAATGGGACTGGCTTCATGTGACCATTTGGCCACTTTTTGAGAAGCCTTGCCTGTGAGAATTCTCCAAAGCTTTCATTGAAATGTGCTTCCTCTACATTTAATGGTTCTGGAGTGAATTTTAACCCACAGTGCCTCCAACATCATCATTGAAAAATGGCTACAAAAATACCATAAAATTTTTGAAATTCCCATGACCAGGTGGCAATGGAGGACCTTTGGATGTCCTGTTGCTGATCATGAGTATACCAGACAGTGCTTTGATTGACTCGGTTTCATGAAAATCGTGTAGAACAGAGATGCCAATAAGTTGGAGCCTGCTGAGTAGTGGGCCTAGAGCCGTGGTGGTCAGGTGTATGATAAAACATCTGTGGTGGGGCCTGTGGATCTTCCATTGGCTTCCAAATGGCTTGTGACTGACATGGTGCAGCAAGCAGTCCCTTCTATATAAAGGCATCTTGTAATACTGAGAGATTTCAGGGCAATGTTCAGAATCAAGTTGCTATGGTCAATGGGGCAATATATGTGGGCTAGAAGTATGTTTGGTGCATTCTCCTGCAGAAACTGACCCACCACATGTGACAGAACTCCCTCCAGCACTGTGACCCACTAGAACTCCTTGTATTTTTGAATCAAATAGCAAACTCCCAGTGTAGCAGCAAGAAACACCATGAAATTTGGAGGATGACCAAATGGCTTCACAGTCCACATGGGGAGACACTTAGTCCCCAGTGATCACAGTTTACCTACAAAGAGCAAATTCAGCACTGCTGCCTCATCTTCACTGGAAAATAAGAAACCATGTCCTCCAGGTCACATAGATGTAGACCCAGCTTTGATGGTCTCACTACAAATGAAGCTAAAGCTCCAGAAAACAACATATTTTTCAGGTGCCTAACCTCAGAGGCAGTTCTTCAAGAAGTCTTTAGGCCAGCAGAGCTCCATGTTTGTGGAGTGTTCACCCTATCCCTTACTTTTGGGAACTCCTCTACCACCTCCAGTGTTGTGAACTACTGAGCATATTCCATTCCAGATATGTATTCACAGATTTTCTAACACTTCTCCTCTAATTGTGTCTTTCTTGGGGCAAAAGTAATGTCAAGCCATAGTTCTTGATGAGAGTGGGAACATTTTTGTGTAGCACATATTTGTATACACATTGGATTCATTTTCCAATTTTCCATTTGAAATACTGAATCCCTGACACTAACCCCTACCCTACTAGACTCTGACTACTAATCGTAATATCATGGAAAATAATAACCCAATCAGAATAGAAATACAAGCAGTTAAGAGGAGGCATGTTTGGTATTCTTGGACTTGCCTTTTGCATTATATAGGGTAGGAGTTATAAATCTAGTCAATTTTTTTGTTGAAATAGTTCTCCATGTATTTTTAAAGTAAACAAACATGTGAATTTATGTCTCCCTTTCTCTATAGCCTAGTCAGCAAATGTATTTTTATATGCATATATAGAATCCTACCTAGTATCACACGTACATTTTTGTGAGGTGGCTGACTTGGCAGATACAAATTGTGAGAAGATATCACTGCTCCTAAATGCTGTTGAAACTGAAAATTCAACCTATGGCTGAGCCTCCTATTTGAACAACATTATACATAAATCCATGTTCAGTAAAATTAATATTTTTGGATCTCTGGATGATATGTATTTCACGATAAGTTTCTGTTGGCATACATAATGCTACATTGTAATGTCTCTCTGTGTATATATATATATATATATATATATATATATACTCTCAAGATTTTTCAAAATATGAAATATATGTGCCTTATTGTGCACTCCCCAAATTCATTCATATCATGAATGTGGATTTATAATCAACTTTTCAAAAGATAATTCTCAGAAATATTCATCAACCTGAAATACATATTGGTTGCCTAGTACTGAAAACTATCTTCAGTAAATGGTGCATACAAAACCTAATATTTCGACATTGCAAGTTGGCCGCGAATAGAGTGCATCACACCCAGTGTACCACGCCACATTGCAGGTGAATAACGAGTTAGAATGACAAAAGACTATCTTGTTAGGATCTTACAGAAAAATGGGTGTGCACCGAAACCTAAAAGAATGATTTCCACCAACGAGGTCCGGTAATTGAGTCTCAAACGCGAGCCAAATATGCAACCGGAGATCTGGGCTTACTGATCCGTGCGTCCCGCCCCGTGGCTACAGACGTCGGGGCACCACCGAGAAGCGACTAGCATCCAGGGAGAAACGTTGCTGCAGATTCTGTGGAATCCTGCCGGCTGACCCCCCACTGAGCCCCAGGCGGAGTTCGGGATCTCAGTCAGGGAAGGAAGCGCTACAGTTCTATCCCCCACAACGGAAACTCTACCAAGGAAACCAACGGCAACCATCTTGGAGAGCTGAAGTAACCACCGCCACTCTCCGACAGATTGCAACAATAAAACAGTTGTGTGTTTTCCGCTCATCTCCCATACAGTAGGATATTTGCATAAAATCTTTCCTAAGCTTTCCAGGGGAGGGATTATCAGAGAGAGCCTGAATAAAGATGGGGGGGGAAACTAGAGGCCCCTGACCTTCTACTCCCCCTCCCATCAGTGGTGAAAACAAAATCTGTCTAGCCAGCGATGGGGAAGGGGCAAACGGAAAAAAAAAAAAAAAAACAATAGAGTGCTGGGGTTCCCAATAGACACAATCCACACCCAAGAAACGGCAGGCCAGAGTACAGTTTGAGCTGCCGAGGGCATTACTCAGGGGAAAACTGGTGTAGCAGGAGAAAGCAGGACTAGCAGGAGAAACCAGGGGACTAGAGGCCAGGCCCGTGTGACTGGGCGCCTGGAGAACGCTCGCCCGCCGGCAACAGCCGGCCCGCTGCAGGTGCGACTGGACGGCTGGAGACCGCCTGCCCACCAGCGACCAATCACCTGCCATATGCCTGCCCTAATGGGTGGCTAGAGATCGCACAACAGCCGATGACAGCCCACCCGCTGACTGCGTGACTGGACAGCTTGTGACCGCCTGCACACCCGCGACCAGGAGCTGAAAACAAACAGAGACAGTACAGTCCCACACCCCCATGCGAACACCCGGGCAAAGAGCCTGGGGCCCACCATAGCAGAGAGGTGACATCACTGGAACTCGGCCGTCAGAATTCCTTCCCAGTGGAATCCACTTTAGCATGCACAGTCTACCAACACAAAGGAGCTACAATAGAGATATATAAAACCAAAACAAATATATAGAAGAGAGCAGAAACACAGCAATCAAACGGAGCTGGAAAGTAATGTGAACTTCATGAAAAAACAAGGGAAAAAGGTGTACAAATAATGCCGGACAACTTAATTCTACAGGAGGACCTAGAATCATCAGAAACAGGGATAGGGAAAAAACTCAATGCATCCCTAACTCAGATGGAAAGAAATATTAGAGAAGACATGAGGCAGCAAGTCCAAGCAATAAAAGAATATTTTGAAAATGAATTAAACAAACAAATTCAAATGGCAAAGAAGGAGCTTTACCAAAAGACAGAGTTCTTAAAAAAATCAAACAGTAATCCTAGGAATGCAGAAAAATATAAACCACATTAAAAACTCAAACGAGAATATTGTAAATAGACTAGATTAAGTAGAAGTCAGAAGATCAGATAATGAAGACAAAGTTTATCAACTTGAAAAGAATATAGTCAACACAGAAAAGATGCTTATATCCCATGAGCAATCTATTTAAGAGATATGAGATGTCATAAAAGAACAAATTTGAGAGTCATCAGGATAGAAGAAGGCATAGAGATTCAAACCAAAGGAATGGACAACATATTAAATGAAATAATTCTAGAAAACTTCCCAGAGATAAAAGATGGAATGGATTGCCAAATCCTTGAAGCCTACATGACCTCAAACATTCAAAACCATAATAGACCAACTCCAAGACATAGAATTATCAAGATAGTTAACATACAGAACAAGGAGAGAATATTAAAAGCTAAAAGAGAAATGAGGCAGATTACATTCTGGGGTAAACCAATTAGGTTAACGACTGAATTTTCATCACAAACTTTGAAAGCGAGTAGATCCTGGAACAATGTATTTCAAACGCTGAAAAATAATGGATTCCAACCAAGAGTACTGTATCCATCAAAATTAAGTTTGGGATTTGACAATGAAATTAGTGTCTTTCACAATAAACAAAAGCTAAAAGAATTTGCAGAAAGAACACCAGCACTGCAAAGCATTTGAGCAAAATACTAGAAGAAGAGGAATTGAAAAATAGTGCCCCAAACTAACAGCAGGAGGTATCTCAGTAAAGGGGGAGGAAAATAACCAAAAAGTAAAAACTAGCCAAACTAAAAATAAATACATAAATAAACATGAATGAAAGTAAAAATCATATTTCAATTGTAACCTTAAATGTTAATGGCATAAACTCACCAATCAAGAGACATAGGTTAGTAACCTGAATCAAAAAAACAAATCCTACAGTCTGCTGCCTTCAGGAGACTCATATGATAGGTAAAGACATACACAGGCTGAAAGTAAAAGGTTGGGATAAATCATACCACTCACATGGCCCTCGGGAGCAAGCAGGAGTAGCCATACTCATATCAAATAAAATCAATTTCAAACCTACGTTAATAAAAAGGGATAACGAAGGACACTATGTACTGTTAAAAGGAACCATCCACCAACAAGACATAACAATTATCAATTTGTATGCACCAAACAATTGAGCTGCAACGCTCATGAAACAAACTCTCCTCAAGTTCAAGAGTCAAATAGACTACAACACAATAACTACGGGTGACTTCAACACACTGATCTCGCCATTAGAAAGATCCTCTAGACAAAAACTGAATAAAGAAACTATGGAATTCAACAGCACAATAAATAACCTAGGCTTAACCAACATATATAGAATATATCAACCATCCTCAAGTGGATACACGTTCTTCTCAGCAACACAAGGATCCTACTCAAAGATAGTTCATATATTATGCCATAGGGCAACCCTTAGTAAATATAAAGGCTTGGAGATAATACCATGCACCATATCTGATCATATTGGAATGAAACTGGAAATAAATGATAAAAGAAGGAAGGAAAAATCCTACATCATATGGAAAAATGAACAATATTCTACTGAATGATCAATGGCTTACAGAAGACATAGAGGAGGATATAAAAAATTCTTATAGACAAATGACAATACAGACACAACATACTGGAATCTATGGGACACAATGAAAGCAGTTTTAAGAGGGAAATTCATTTCTTGGAGTTCTTTCCTCAAAAAAATAAAATAAAATAAAATAAATGAACTCACACTACACCTCAAAAACCTAGAAAAAGAAAAGAAAAACTACAGCAAATGTAGTAGAAGACAAGAAATAATTAAAATTAGAGCAGAAATCAACGAAATTGAAACAAAAAAAAACATTGAAAAAATTGATAAAACTAAAAGTTGGTTCTTTGAAAACATAAATAAGATCGACAGGCCCTTAGCCATGCTAACAAAGAGAAGAAGAATGAGAACTCAAATTACTAACATACGGCATGAAAAAGGCATTATCACAACAGACACTACAGAAATACAGAAGATAATTAGAAAGTATTTTGAAACCCTATATTCAAATGAAATAGAAGATAGTGAAGATATCAATAAATTTCTTAAGTCATACGATGTGCCAAGATTGAGTCAGGAAGACACACACAATTTAAACAGACCAATAACAAAGGAAGAAATACAAGAAGCCATCAAAAGACTACGAACCAAAAAAAGCCCTGGAGCGGATGGGTATAGAGCGGAGCTCTACAAAACCTTAAAATAAGAATTAATACCAATACTTTTCAAGCTATTTCAAGAAATAGAAAATGAAGGTGCTCTTTCAAATTCATTCTATGAGGCCAAAATCACCCTGATCCCGAAACCAGACAAAAACACTTCAAAGAAACAAAACTACAGACCAATATCTCTAATAAACTAGGATGCAAAAATTCTCAATAAAATCCTGGTGAATGTAATACAAAAGCATATCAAAAAATTGTGCACCATGATCAAGTAGGATTCATCCCAGGGATGCAAGGCTAGTTCAATATACGGAAATCCATAAATGCTATTCACCACATCAATAGACTTAAAGACAAGAACCATATGATCATCTTGATAGATGCAGAAAAAACATTCGACAAAGTTCAGCCTCCCTTTATGTTCAAAACACTAGAAAAACTAGGGATAACAGGAACTTACCTCAACATTGTAAAAGCTATATATGCTAAACCTCAGGCTAGCATCATCGTAAATGGAGAAAAACTGAAGGCATTCCCTCTAAAATCTGGAACAAGACAGGGATGCCCTCTATCACCACTTCTATTCGATTTAGTTCTTGAAATACTAGCCAGAGCAATTAGACAGACAAAAGAAATTAAAGACATGAAAATAGGAAAAGAAGAACTTAAAT
This sequence comes from Callospermophilus lateralis, assembly GCF_048772815.1. Lineage (NCBI taxonomy): Eukaryota > Metazoa > Chordata > Mammalia > Rodentia > Sciuridae > Callospermophilus > Callospermophilus lateralis. The sequence continues at coordinate 166,345 of NW_027512618.1, read as the reverse complement.
TATCGCTATTTGCAGATGACATGATAATATATTTAACAGACTCAAAAGGGTCTACAAACAACTGATAGAGTTAATAAATGAATTCAGCAAAGTGGCAAGATATAAAGTCAACACGCATTAATCAAAGGCATTCCTGTATATCAGCAGAAAAACTTCTGAAATTGAAATGAGGAAAACCACTCCATTCACTATATCCACAAAGAATATAAGATACTTGGGAATCATCCTAACGAAAGAGGTGAAAGATTTATATAATGAAAACTACAGAACCCTAAAGAGAGAGATAGAAAAAGATCTTAGAAGATGGAAAAATGTACTTTGTTCATGGATAGGCAGAATTAACATCATCAAAATGTTGATATTACCCAAAGTTCTCTACAGGTTTAAATCGGTGCCAATAAAAATCCCAACGGCATTTATTGTAGAAATGATAAAGCAATCATGAAATTCATATGGAAAAACAAAAGACCCTGAATACCAAAAGCAATTCTAAGCAGGAAGTGTGAATTTGGAGGTATAGCGATACAAGAGTTCAAACTGTACTACAAAGCAATAGTAATAAAAACATCGTGGTACTGGTACCAAAACAGGCAGCTGGACCAATGGTATAGAATAGAGGACACAGAAACCAATCCACAAAATTACAACTTTCTTATATTTGATAAAGGGGCTAAAAACATGCAATGGAGGAAAGATAGCATCTTCAACAAATGGTGCTGGGAAAATTGGAAATCCATATGCAACAAAATGAAACTGAATCCCTTTCTCTCACCATGCAAAAAGTTAACTCAAAATGGATCCAGGAGCTAGATATCAAATCAGAGACACTGCGTCTAATAGAAGAAAAAGTTGGCTACGATCTACATACTGTGGGGTCGGGCTCCACATTCTTTAATAGGATGCCCATAGCCAAAGAGTTAATAACAAGAATAAACAAATGGGACTCACTTAAACTAATTTTTTTTTCTCAGCAAGAGAAACAATAAGAGAGGTAAATAGAGAGCCTACATCCTGGGAACAAATTTTTACCCCTCACACTTCAGATAGAGCCCTAATATCCAGAATATACAAAGAACTCAAAAAAATTAAACAATAAGATAACAAATAACCCAATCAACAAATGGGCCAAGGACCTGAACAGACACTTCACAGAGGAGGACATTCAATCAATGAACAAGTACATGAAAAAATGCTCACTATCTCTAGCAGTCAGAGAAATGCAAATCAAAACCACCCTATGATACCATCTCACTCCAGTAAGATCGGCAGCCATTATGAAGTCAAACAAAATAAGTGTTGGTGAGAATGTGGGGAAAAGGGTACACTTGTACACTGCTGGTGGGACTGCAAATTGGTGAGGCCAATTTGGAAAGTACTATGGTGATACCTGGGAAAGCTGGGAATGGATCCACCATTTGACCCAGCTATCACCCTTCTCGAACTATTTCCTGAGGTTCTTAAAAGAGCGTACTGTAGAGATACTGCCACATCAATGATCATAGCTGCACAATTCACAATAGCTAGACTGTGGAACCAACCTAGATGCCCTTCAATAAATGAATGGATAAAAAAAAATGTGGCTTTTATACAAAATGGAGTATTACTCTTCATTAAAAAATGACAAAATCATAGAATTTGCATGGAAATGGATGGCATTAGAGCAGATTATGCTAGGCGAAGCTAGCCAATCCTTAAAAACACAAATGCCAAATGTCTTCTTTGATATTAAAAGAGCAACTAAGAACAGAACATCGAGGAAGAGCATGAGGAAAAGTTTATCATTAAACAAAGACGAGTTGGGGGAGAGAAAGGGAGAGAGAAGGGAAAGCATATGGAAATAGTAGGAGACCCTCAATGTTACACAAAATTACATATAAGAGGATTTGAGGGGAAATGGGGGGGAAACAATGGAGAGAATTGAACAACAGCAGATGAGGTAGAGAGGGAAGATGGGAGGGGAGGGGAGGGGGGATAGTGGGGGATAGGAAAGGTCGCAGAATACAACAGTCACTAATATGCTATTATTCAAAAATGTGAATGTGTAACCAATGTGATTCTGAAATTCATATTTGTGGAAAAAATGGGAGTTCATAACCCATTTGAGTCAAATGTATCAAAGATGATATATCATGAGCTTTGTAATGTTTGGAACAACCAATAGAAATAAATAAATAAATAACGGTTTAAAATTGAGAGGGAAGAAATCAGCTAAAAATGGGTTGAGATGCATTCATTTTGCTAAGCAGAAACTTTGTTTCGTTTAGTTGTAACAATCACAAATTTATTTTACCAGGAAATTGGCTTTTGAAAATGCACATAAATTGAGATTAAAGGATAATTCACCTACCTTCATGAAAAATTCATAGCATTTTCTATATTTTTCATATTTCATTTTTTTTCGTGAATATTTTGTCATGGACAAGGTCTAGTCTTAGGCTATTCTTCCAGAATACTACCTCATCTGACAAATTCGTACAATGTGTTGGATTGTTGTTTTCACCCTTTATTTAATAGTTTCTAGCTGATAATGTGTATTTTCTTTATCTTTATTTGCACATATATACCCAACAATATCTTTGCATTTTATGTTTTACTGGGGAAGAGACTCATCAAAAGCTCTTTGTTATATGTATCAACAATCAGACATTTAGAGCACACAATTATTCTTAATTTTGCATGAAAATATCTTTGTACTATTTTCTTATACAGATTTAGAATTATTAATAATGTCCCTACTGTAATAAGTAATTATTTACAAGAAGAATTAAACAATTGACTTTATATCAATTATGAATATGAAAAGTACTAAAATAAGCATTTGGCAATTAATACACAATTGATAGAAATTGAAATCACAAGAAAGCCTTTAAAATGTCAGTGCATATGGTCCTTAAATAATAGGTTATTCAAAAAACTTTTTCTAATTCATAAGATTTAATATGCCGTATTAGAGCTTAATGTGATATAAAACCTTAAATTATCAGTATTGATAAAAAGAATGATACCTGTTTATTTAAATATGTTTATTTGATTTTCACTGTAAGATGTTAATTCTGGAAGGCTTGAGAATTAAGAAAGTTTTGGTCTATATTATTTTTAACAGGCTAATCAAAGTACTTTTAAATGTATATGTATGTATATATATAATATGTTATGCATATGCATGAATATAGATACATATGTATAAAAATTTATTTTAATATATCTATCAGGTGATTATAATTATTAAATTTTCTCAAGAAAAGAACAATGACTATAAAAAACAGTCTTAAATTTAAATTTCATAGCATACTACTGTTTGTAATGACATCAGAGAAAAACAGATATGAAAGGAAAAAGAAAAAGCAAGAGAGAGAAGGGGGAAAATGAGGAAGAAAGTGAGTAAAGATGAGGGAGAGGCATGTTCGATGTAAAGATAAAAGTGGAGGGGCTGGGTTTGTGGTTCAGTGGTAACATGCTTTTCTAGCATGTGTGGGACACTGGGTTCTATTCTAAGCACCACATACAAATAAACAAAATGAAGGTCAATCACAACTGAAAAAATTAAAAATAAAAAAGTAGAAATATTACCAAAACTCCAAGCTTTTATGAATGTTAAATTAAAAAATTATGTTACATAGCCTTATGTAATTTCTAGACTATCCAAAAGAGTCATTAAATGTTAGATTATTAGTGCGATAACTAAAAATCCATTGCTCTTTCCTCAACATTCTGTGGCATGCTAGTGGTAAAATAAATTCTATTATAACATCAAAAAAAAAATCTAATACTTCTATAGTAACTGACCCAGTTTAATATCAAGGCTAGTAGATTCCTATGGGACATGATGTGTATTTTGACATTCATTTTTATTCAACACTGGAACATTACTATTTCTTCAGTTTATGCACATCATAGGATATATATTTCATCCACAAGTTCGCTAATTTATACGCATTTTTTTCACTTTCAGTCACTTCCTGCTTCAGAACACATGTATTTCTCTATGTTTCTTGACTGCTCTTTTCATGAGACTTCTTTTCAAACTCATTATTTTCGATTTCCATTATCACATTTGAAGCAAAACTCATACACCCGTCATGATAAACCAAACCCTAATATTACCATTAGATGTACAACTAGCTGGAATGAATGATTGTATATCAATATAAGATTTCTTACTTAGTTTCAGATATCAATTAAATCCATTATTTAAAGTGGAACCAGTTATATTATTTATTCACAGTATGGTCTTTTCATGCATTATCTCTATATTCATAGACACAGGATACACCTCTTTGTACCCCCAATACTAATTTATACGTCTTCAAAATATTGCTCCCAGAAATGGTGGAAGAAATGCACATGTCACCTGATTTACATATACATTTTATCACAGTAATATTCTGGACACAAAACACAAAGGTGACACTTATGATTTTACCAAACCTAAATGGAAAGTGAACATGGATTACTAAAAACTTCCATGTCCAGTTTGCCTAATGCTCTCAAATGTGAATCCTATTCTTGACTACATATTTGTTTCTTCCTAAGATTATATATTCAACCTCAAGCCCGTTGAAAATGTCTAATCTTATCACTCACTTTTTCATTTGCCTGATTTCCTAATGTCTCTATTGATATCTGCTTTCCTACATATTTTCCCCAGATTATCATTGTGACTGACTCTTCACATGTGCTCACATTTACATTCAATCTCTACCAGAAACCCTATTGCAAAAGAACTTTTGGTCCAAATCCTATAGTCACTCTTAGTTCTAAACCTACAGACTATCTTTCTAATAATACCGACTATCCCTTTTTGACTAGAAGTTCTCTTTGACATTCCATCATTCAAGGTACAAAGTCCTATGCCATTGAACATTGATTTATCTGAGACATTTCTGCAGAACATAATTCAAAGCTAAGTATCCCAATCAAGGGCCCAATGCCCTTCTGGGCTTCAAATCTTACCTAGATTTCTGTTTTCATTCTTATATTTCACTTTTACATTCTTGTAAATATTACAGGTTCCCAATACCATTATTCATGCCGTGGAATGTTTCTTAACCGAAATTGAACTTTTATTAACCGTAACCATACACTCTTCCCTGAATCAAACTTTACAGAACAGCAGGGACAGAGTTGCTTTTACAATACAGGAATGTAGGGGTTCTTAAACCTGCTGAGATCCTCAAAGGTCCATGCAGAAATGATCCCTGGAGAAGACGTAGGCAGCTATGAAGGAGTTGAGAGAGCAAAAGTCATCTTGCATGGCAAACCCCCTTGTCAGGATGAAGGGATGTGTCTGAATCAGTCTCTCTATCTAAATTTAGAGAAGATGGACTAAACCAGTCCTGTGTGGGGAGATGTTCCCAGGCGCCTATGTTTGTTATACCATTCTATCTTGTGAAATTGTCACCGAAAGTAGGGGCAGCCTCTATCTCATGGGACCCTTGGAAGCAAATGTTAAAACAAAGTGATTGCCAAGGTAGTGACCTCATACATTTCCTGATGAAAGTGACCTACCTCACTTCCTTGGTGATGTAACTCTCTGAACTTGGGATCCAAGATGCCAGGCTGCCAGAGCCAGTCCCAGTCCCAATCCCAGTGGGCTCACTTGTTTGGATGTACCAAGGACAGAGTCAGTATTTCTTGGTATCTACTGATGTGAGGATTGCCAAATGCCAGGACAGATCTGAAGAGGGGCCTTTGCTGAGAAAGCAGGTAGTGGCTCACCGCTGGCTCCTGAGAACTTAACAGAGTTTGCAAAGGAGACAGATCTGAGACAGGACAGGACATTTCATTGGAACATAATACGGCCCAACAGACAGAGGACACTCCAGATAGTCAGAGACCTACTTGCGGGAAGGAGATGCCTTTGTGAGTGTGAGTGTCAGTTTGTGGTTTTGTCTCATGTTCTGAGAATAGGTAGGAAAGACAGTTTGTTTGGTTTGGAATGGACTGTTTCTAGTAAGTCTTTTGACAAGGTGAGTGATTCTATGCCTGTGTATCCCACTGTGTCCGTGGTTGTAGACATTAGAAAAGAGAATGCATCAATGGATATGTCCTGTCTTGTAGAAAGCTTCCCAGCATTCATCCTGCCCAATTTATGAATGAACTGCAGCTTGCCTTATGGAGGGACAACACCTACTATCTTCCTAAGTTCCTGTTTTCTTCCTGAATTCTGGCAACTCTGCAGAATAGGCTCATGGTTTTGTGTCCAAGATATGTACCACCTCCAAGCTCTGTTACATGGCCATGTACTGGGTAGCGGTAAGGAATGGCGAGCATCTCAGAAAACTCAGATATCAGTGTGACCAGGAAATTCTCAGTGGAGAAACCCTGCTTTGGGCCATTCTCTTACCTATGTTTCTGTTGCCCTGAATGTCAGGAAGGTCTTTGCCTCAGGCCACCCCTTTGTGAAGCCTGAAGAAAACAGTTTTCAAATGAAAATGAATGGTCATCACCTGTGGCTCTTTGCTTTGTTTCTTTGGAAATGGATGTGTCTTAATCAGCCTCTTGGACCTGTGTGAGGTTGTGGCTAAGATTCTCAGCACCTGATGGATCTAAAGAAAGATCCCATGTGTGCATCCAAACCAAAATGGCAAAAAGATCAGTTATGGTGGATGAAGTGTCTTGCCTTCCTTTGTTATGTTCCTGACCTACATCAAGTGAGAATAGGGATCATTTGGTTCAAATGAAATCTTCAAAGCCCTAAAGAAGTGCTTGGGTTTTCTCATTATTCCAAATCACATAAAGAATCTATACCTGACAGGCAGTAGGCTTCAAAATGGAGAAGCAGAGCAGTATTAACTGCAGTCCTATTTTATCACTCCTGGTTCAAATGCAGGGTGTCCAGGCCCCCATGACTTTAGGCAAATGAGGGGTAAGAGAGCTTATTTTGGACACTAACACATACCCCACTAGACTCTGACTACTAATGCTAACATGATGGAGAATAATAACCAAAACAGAATAGAAATACAAGCAGTTCAGAGGAGTCATGTTGTATAATTGGACTTGCCTTTTGCATTATATAGGGTAGGAATTATAAATCTACTCAATTTTTAATTAAAACAGTTCTCCATGTGTTTTTAAAGTTAACAAATATGTGAATTCCTCTCTCCCTTTCTCTGTGGCCTATTCAGCACATGTGTTTTTATATGCACATATAGAATCCTACCTGGTATCACATGTATATACTTGAGAGGTTGCTGACTTGGCAGATGCAAATTGTGAGAAGAGATCACTCCTCTTAATGCTGTTGGAACTGAAAATTCAAACTATTGGTGACCTTTCTAGCTGAACAAAATTATATATAAATCCATGTTCAGTAAAAAGTATATTTTGGGATGTGTGGATTATATATATTTCATAATAAATTTCGATTGGCATATATATTGCTACTTTTTAATGTCTGTGTGAGTGTGTGTGTGTGTATATATATAGGCATATGTATATATATGTATCTATATATATATATATATATCTATATATCTATATATCTATCTATATCTATATCTATATATATATATATACACACTCTCCAGATTTTTGAAAATATGATATATATGTGTCTTATTATACACTCCCAAAATTTATTCATGTTCATGTATGTGGATTTATTATCAACTTTTCACAAGATTATTCTCAGAAATATTCATCCACCTGAAATACATATTTGTTTCCTAGTACTGAAAACTAACTTCAGTGAATGATGCATACAAATCCTAATATTTCTACAGTTACTGACCAAGTTTAACATCAATGCAAGTAGATTCCTATGGGACATGATATGTATTTTGACGTTCATTTGTATTCAACACTGGTACATTACTATTTCTTCAGTTTATGCACATCATGGGATATATATTTCATCCACAAGTTCGCTAATTTATATCAATTTGTTTCACTTTCAATTACTTCCTGCTTCAGAACACACGTATTCCTCCATGTTTCTTGACTAATCTCTTCATGAGACTTCTTTACAAACACATTATTTTCGATTTCCATAATTACTTTTGAAGCCAAACTCACACACCCTTAATGACAAACCATAACCCTCATATTACCATTAGATGTATAACTGATAGAAATGAATGACTGTGTATCAATATAAGATTTCTTATAAATTTTAAGATATCAATTTAATCCATTATTTAAAGTGGAATCAGTTATATTATTTATTCACAGTATCATCTATTCATGCATTATCTCTATATTCATACACACAGTGTACACCTCTTTGTACCTGCAATACTAATTTATACATCTTCAAAATATTGCTCCCTGAAATGGTGGAAAAAATACTTATGTCACCTGATCTACGTATACATTTTATCACAGTACTATTTTGGATACAAAATGCAAAGATCACACATATGTTTGTACAAAAGCCTAAATTGAATGGGAGCATGGATTACTAAAAACATTGATGTCTAGGTTGCCTAATTCTCTCAAATGTCCATCCTATTGGTGACTACATATTTGTTTCTTCGAAGATTATATAGTCAACATCAACCCTGTTAAAATGTCTAATCCTATCACTCACTTTATACTTTGCCTGATTTCCTACTGTCTCTATTGATGTTTCCTTTCCTACATATTTTCCCCAGTTTACCTATGTGACTGACTCTTCACATGTGCTGACATTGACATTCATTCTATTACCGAAACCCTATTGATAAAGAACTTTTGGTCCATATCCTGTACTCACACTTCTTGCAAAACCTACCGACTATCTTCCTAATCCTATGGACTATCCCTGTTTGAGTGGATGTTCTTTTCTACAATCTATCATCCAAGGTACAAGGTCCTATGTCATTGATAATCAATTTATCTGAGACATCACTGCAGAACGTAATTCAAAGCTAAGTATCCAAATCAAAGGCCCAATGCCAATATGGACTTTAAATCTTACTACATTTCTGTTTTCATACATATTTTTCAACTCTATGTTCTTATATATATCACAGATTCCCAATACCATTATTCATCCAGCAAAATGATTCCTAACCCAAAACAAACATGTAATTAACCCTAACCATAAACTGTTCCCTCAATCTACATTTACAAAAGAGCAGGGACAGAGTTGGTCTTACAATACAGGAAAGTAGGGGATTGTCCACCTGCCGAGAACCTCAAAGGTCCATGCAGAATTGATCCCTGGAGAAGATGTAGGCAGGTATGAAGGTCCTGAGAGATCAAAAGTCATCTTCCATGCCAAACAACCTGGTCAGGATGAAGGCTTTTGTCTGAATCAGCCTCTCTCTTCTTAATCTAGAGAAGATGGACCAAATGAGGCCTGTGTGGAGAGCTGTTCCCAGGTGCCTATGGTTGATATACCATTCTAACTTGTGAAAGTGTCACAGAAATACGGTCAGCCTACATGTCATGGGACACTTGGATGCATGTGTTAGGACAAACTGGTTGCCAAGGCAGTAACCTCATTCAGTTTCTGAAAGAAGTTACCTCACCTCACTTTTTTGTTCATGGCACTTTCTGAACTTGGGATCCAGGAAGCCAGGCACCTAGAGCCTGTCTCAGTCCCAGACCTAGTGGTCTCACTTGTTTGATATAACAAGGACAGAGTCAGTCTTTCTTGGTACCTACTGATGTGAGAATGGACAAATGACAGGAAAGCTCTTAACAGGGGCCTTTCCTGAGAAAGAAGGCAGTGGCTAACTGCTGGCTCCTGACAACTTCACAGAATTGGCCATGGACACCAGATGTGAGATAGGAGAGGCCATTTCGGGGGAACATAGTATGGCCTATCAGTCAGAGGACACTCCGGATAGTCACAAACCTACTTGGAGGAAGGAGGTGCTTATCTGGCTGGGGGTGTGGGTTTGTGGTTTTTTTCTCATGCTCTGAGAATATGTCTGAAAGGCGGTTTGTTTGGTTTGGAGTAAAGTGTTTCCAGAAAGTCGTATGAAAAGGCGATTGTTTCTATGTCTGTGTATCTCACTGTGTCAGTGGTTGTAGACATTAGCAAAGAGAATGCATCAATGGATGAGTCTTGTCTAGTAGAAAGCTTCCCAGCATTCATCCTTCCCAATTTATGAATGGACTGCGGCTTGCCTTATGGACCGGCAACACCTGCTATCTTCCTAAGTTACTGTTTGCTTCCTGAATTCTGGCCACTCTCCAGAATAGGCTCATGGTTTTGTGTCCAAGATATGTACCACCTCCAAGCTCTGTGACACGGCCATGTATTGGTTAAATGAAGGGCATGGCGAGCATCTCAGAAAGCTCAGATATCAGTGTGACCAGTAAAGACTCAGTGGAGAAACCATGCTTTGGGCCTTTTCCTTACCTAATGTTCTGTTGCCCTGAATGTCAGGAAAGTCTTTGTCTCAGGCCACCCTTTTTGAAGCCTGAAGAAAAGTTTTCAACTGCAAATGAAGGGGCATCAACTGTGGCTCTTTGCTTAATTGCTTTGGAAAGGGATATGTCTTAATCAGCCTCTTGGCCTTGTGTAATTCTGTGGCTTATATTCTCTGCACCTGATGGATCTAAAGAGACATCCCATGTATGCATCCAAAAGCAAAATGTCCAAAAGAGCAATCATTGTGGATGAAGTCTCTCTCCTTCCGTGGTAAGGTTCCTGACCTCCATTAAGTGAGAATAGGCCTCCTTTGGGTCAAATAAGTTCTTCAAAGCCCTGCAGATTCTAGCCCATAGGTGATTGGGTTTTCTCATGACTACAATTCACATGAAGAATCTAAATCCCACCATCAGTAGGCCTCAAATTTAAGAAACAGAGCAAAATAAACGGCAGGCCTATTTGATCACTCTTAGTTCACAGGAAGGGTGTCCAGGCCACCCTGACTTTAGGCAAATGAGGGGCAAGGAAGCTTATTTTGGACACTGTCTTGGGCTGCACCCCTCACAGAAACCTCCAGCCAGAGGTTATGATGAGTGTCTGTATGGAAGAAAATGAGGGCCATGTGGGAGTGTTTTGGTTTTAATTGTAGTCATTTTTGTGGCGGTTAGTAGAGATTACATGGTCCACCTTGGGTTGAACTTTGGTGGGATTCTGCATAAAGACTGAGTTCTCGTACTGAACTCAGAGAAGTATTGCCATGAATAGTGTTGGAATTTTAGGAGGCCACGCATGAGAGTCGCCCTTGGAAACTGAGATCTAGGCCCAGGGTAGTTATTCACAGAGCACTGGAAATCTCAGCCAGGATATCACATGATTTTGTTTGAAAAACTTGGCAACCATTGTTGAGAGTCAAAACACACATGGACCTCACATTGTAGACCTCAATGTTCCTGGATTCATGTGACCTTTTGGCCACTCTTTGGGAAGTCTTTCCTGTGAGAGATCTCCAGATATTTCATTGAAATGAGCTTCCTCACCATTTAATAGTTCCAGAATGCCTCCAACTTCATCCTTGAAAAATGGCTAGGTCAATATATCATGAAATTTTTAAAATTCCCATGACAAGTTGGCACTGGAGATTCTTTGGATATCCTGTGGCCAATCATAAGAATAACAGTCAGTGCCTTGATTGACTGGTTTTCATAAAAATTGTGCAGAACAGTGATGCCAGGAAGTTGGAGCCTGCTGAGGAGTGGGCCTAGAGCATTGGTGGGCAGGTGTGTGATAAAAAATCTGCGGTGTGGTCATGTGGATCTGCCTTTGGCTTCCAAATGGCTTGTGACTGATGTGGTGCAGCCAGCAGTCCCTTCAATGTAAAGGCAACTTGTTATATGCAGAGGTTTTAGGGAAATATTTAGAATCAGGTTGCTATGGTCAAGGGGGCAACTATGTGGGATATAAGCCTGTTAGGTGCATTCTCCTGCAGACCCTGACCCACCACACGTGATAGAACCCCCTCACGCACAGAGTAACAGTTGAATTCTTTGTATTTCTTGAAGCAAATACCAAAATCCCAGTGCAGCAGCAAGAAACACCACAAAAAGTGGAGAATGACCAAATAGCTTCACAGGCCCATGTGGATACACTTAGCCCCTCGTGTCCACAGTTTACCTACAAAGAGAGTATTCAGCACTGCTGACTCATGTTCAGGGAAAATAAGAAACCATGTCCTCCAGGTCACATAGATGAAGACGCTGATTTGATGGTCTCACAACAAACGAAGCTGAAGCTCCCGACAACAACATATATTTCAAGTGCCCACCCTCAGAGGCAGTTTCTCAAGAAGTCTTTACGCCAGCAGAGCTCCATGTTTTTGGAATGATTACACTGTCCCTTACTTTTGGAATCTCCTCTACCTCCTCCAAGGTTGTGAACTCCTGAGCATATTCCATTCCAGATATTTATTCACAGATTTTCTAACTCTTCTCTTCTAATTGTGTCTTACTCTGCACGATTGTAATGTCAAGGCATTGTTCTGGATGAGAGTGGGAAGATTTTTGTGTACCACATATTTGCATACACATTGGATTCATTTTCCAATTTTCCTTTCAAAATACTGAATACCTCACACTAACACTTACCCTACTAGACTCTGACAACTAATCCTAATAAGATGGAGAAAAATAAACCAAAAAAAATAGAAATACAAGCAGTTCAGAGAAGGCATGGTGTATAGTGGAATTGCCTTTTGCATTATTTAGGGTAGGAGTTATAAATCTAGTCAATTATTTGTTAAAATATTTCTCCATGTGTTTTAAAGTTAACAAATATGTGAATTCCTGTTTATCTGTCTCTGTAGTCTATTCAGCACATGTATTTTTACATGCAATTATAGAATCTTACCTGATACCACACGTACATTTTTGTGAAGTGGCTGACTTGGCAGATACAAATTTTAAGAGATCACTCCTCCTAAATGCTTTAGAACTGAAAATTCAACCTATGCGTGAGCTTCCTAGTTGAACAACATTATACATAAATCCATGTTAAATAAAATAAATATTTTTGGATCTCTGGATGATATAAATTTCATGGTGAATTTCATATAGCATATATTATGCTATTTTTAATGTCTGTGTGTGTTTGTGTGTGTGTATATATATATATATATATATATATATATATATATATATATATATATTCTCCAGATTTTTCAAAATATGAAATATGTGTCTTATTATACACTCCCTTAACTCATTCATATTCAAGTATGTGGATTTATAATCAAATTTTCTCAAGAGTTTTCTCAAAATATTCATTCTCCTGATATACATATTTGTTTCTTAGTACTGAAAACTAACTTTAGTAAATGGTGCATACAAATCCTAATATTTCTACAGTAACTGACCTAGTTTAACATCAACGCAAGTAGATTCCTATGGGACATGATGTGTATTTGGATGTTCATTTTATTCAACACTGGTACATTACTATTTCTTCAATTTATTCACATCATGGGATATATATTTCATCCACAAGTTCGCAAGTTTATAGGCATTTGTTTCACTTTCAATCATTTTCTTCTTCAGATCACATGTATTCCTCCATGTTTCTTGACTGGTCTTTTTATGAGACTTCTTTCCAAACACATTAATTTAGATTTCTATGATCACTTTTGAAGCAATACTCACACACCTTTCATGATAATCATAACCCTAATATTACATATAGATGTATTACTGGTTGGAATGAATGATATTATATCAATACAAGATTTCTTGTAATATTTCATATATTAATTCAATCCATTATTTAAAGTGGGAATAGTTAAATTATTTATTCAAAATGTGGTCTATTCATGCATTATGTCTATATTCATGGACACAGGGTACACCTCTTTTACCCCCAATAGTAATTTATAGGTCTTGAAAACATTACTTCCAGAAATGCTTGAAGAAATGCTCATGTCATCTGATCCACATATACATTCTATGACAGTAATATTCTGGACAAAAAATGCAAAGGTCACACTTATGATTGTACCAAAGCCTAAAATGAAAGTGAACATGGATTACTAAAAGCATCCATGTCCAGGTTTCCTAATGCTCTCAAATGTCAATCCTAATGGTCACTGCATATTTGTTTCTTCTTAAGATTATATATTCAAACTCAACAGTGTACAAAATGTCTAATCCTATCACTCACTTTATACTTTGCCTGATTTTGTAAAGTCTCTATTACTATCTGCTTTTCTACATATTTTTCAAAGTTCATCATTGTGACTGAATTTTCATATGTTCTGACATTTACATTCACTCTCTAATTGAAACCCTATTGCTAAAGAAATTTCCGTCCAAATCCTGTACTCACTCTTCTTCCTAAACCTACCGACTATCTACCTAATCGAACCGACTATCCCTTTTTGACTGAATGTTCTCTTCCTCATTCAATCATCCAATGTACAAGGTCCTATGCCATTGTAAATGGATTTATCTGAGACATCTGTGCAGAACCTAATTCAACACTACGTATCCCAATCAAGGGCCTAATGCCCTTCTGGGCTTCAAATCCTAGATTTCTGTTTTCATACATATATTTTACCAATATAATTTAATAAATATCGCAGGTTCCCAATACCATTATGCATCACGCAGAATGATTCCTAACCAAAATCGAACCTGTTATTACCCTAACCATCATCGCCTGGAGGTCATTCCTCAAAAAAAGGAAAAACCAACAAATAAATGAGCTCACACTTCATCTCAAAGCCCTAGAAAAGGATGAACAAAACAACAGCAAATGCAGCAGAAGGCAAGAAATAATTAAAATCAGAGCGGAAATCAACAAAATTGAAACAAAAGAAACTATTGAAAAAATCAACAAAACTAAAAGTTGGTTCTTCGAAAAAATAAACAAGATTGACAGACCCTTAGCCATGCTAACGAAGAGGAGAGAGAACTCAAATTACTAACATACAGGATGAAAAAGGCAATATCACAACAGATGCTACAGAAATTCAGAAGACTATTAGAAATTATTTTGAAAACCTATATTCCAACAAAATAGAAGATAGTGAAGACATCGATAAATTTCTTAAGACATATGATTTGCCCAGACTGAGTCAGGAGGATACACACAATTTGAACAGACCAATACCAATGGATGAAATTGAAGAAGCAATCAAGAGACTACCCACCAAGAAAAGCCCGGGACCGGATGGGTATACAGCGGAGTTTTACAAAACTTTTAAAGAAGAATTAATACCAATACTTTTCAAGTTATTTCAGAAAATAGAAAAAGAGGGAGCTCTTCCAAATTCATTCTATGAGGCCAACATCACGTTGATTCCGAAACCAGACAAAGACACATCAAAGAAAGAAAACTTCAGAACAATAACCCTGATGAACCTAGATGCAAAAATCCTCAATAAAATTCTGGCGAATCGGATACAAAGGCACATCAAAAAAATTGTGCTCCATGATCAAGTAGGATTCATCCCTGGGATGGAAGGATGGTTCAATATACGGAAATCAATAAATGTTATTCACCACATCAATAGACTTAAAGATAAGAACCATATGATCATCTCGATAGATGCAGAAAAAGCATTTGACAAGTACAGCATCCCTTGATGTTCGAAACATTAGAAAAACTAGGGATAACAGGAAATTACCTTGACATTGTAAAAGCTATCTATGCTAAGCCTCAGGCTAGCATCATTCTGAATGGTGAAAAATTGAAGGCATTCCCTCTAAAATATGGAACAAGACAGGGATGCCCTCTATCACCACTTCTATTCAATATAGTTCTCGAAACACTGGCCAGAGCAATTAGACAGACGAAAGAAATTAAAGGCATAAAAATTGGAAAAGAAGAACTTAAATTATCATTATTTGCGGATGACATGATTTTATACATAGAAGACCAAAAAGGGTCTACAAAAAAACTGCTAGAACTAATAAATGAATTCAGCAAAGTAGCAGGATATAAAATCAACACGCATAAATCAAAGGCATTCTTGTATATCAGCAACAAAACTTCTGAAATGGAAATGAGGAAAACCACTCCATTCACAATATCCTCAAAAAAAATAAAATACTTGGGAATCAACCTAACAAAAGAAGTGAAAGATTTATACAATGAAAACTACAGAACCCTAAAGAGAGAAGTAGAAGAAGATCTTAGAAGATGTAAAAATATACCCTGTTCATGGATAGGCAGAACTAACATCATCAAAATGGCGATATTACCAAAAGTTCTATATAGGTTTAATGCAATGCCAATCAAAATCCCAAAGGCATTGCTTGTAGAAATAGATAAAGCAATCATGGAATTCATATGGAAAAATAAAAGATCCAGAATAGCAAAAGCAATTCTAAGCAGAAAGTGCGAATCAGGCGGTATAGCGATACCGGATTTCAAACTATATTACAGAGCAATAGTAACAAAGACAGCATGGTACTGGTACCAAAACAGGCGGGTGGACCAATGGTACAGAATAGAGGACACAGAGAACAATCCACAAAGTTACAACTATCTTATATTTGATAAAGGGGCTAAAAGCATGCAATGGAGGAAGGATAGAATCTTCAACAAATGGTGTTGGGAAAACTGGAAATCCATATGCAACAAAATGAAACTGAACCCCCTCCTCTCACCATGCACAAAAGTTAACTCAAAATGGATCAAAGACCTTGATATCAAATCAGAGACTCTGCGTCTGATAGAAGAAAAAGTTGGCTACGATCTACATATAGTGGGGTCGGGCTCCAAATTCCTTAATAGGACACCCATAGCACAGGAGTTAATAACAAGAATCAACAAATGGGACTTACCTAAACTAAAAAGTTTTTTCACAGCAAAAGAAACAATAAGAGAAGTAAATAGGGAGCCTACATCATGGGAACAAATATTTACTCCTCACACGTCAGATAGAGCCCTAATATCCAGAATATACAAAGAACTTAAAAAATTAGACAATAAGATAACAAATAACCCAATCAACAAATGGGCCAAGGACCTGAACAGAAACTTCTCCGAGGAGGACATACAATCAATCAACAAGTACATGAAAAAATGCTCATCATCTCTAGCAGTCAGAGAAATGCAAATCAAAACCACCCTAAGATACCATCTCACTCCAGTAAGATTGGCAGCCATTATGAAGTCAAACAACAACAAGTGCTGGCGAGGATGTGGGGAATAGGGTTCTCTTGTACATTGCTGGTGGGGCTGCAAATTGGTGCGGCCAATTTGGAAAGCAGTATGGAGATTCCTGGGAAAGCTGGGAATGGAACCACCATTTGACCGAGCTATTGCCCTTCTCGGACTATTCCCTGAAGACCTTAAAAGAGCGTATTACAGGGATACTGCCACATCGATGTTCATAGCAGCACAATTTACAATAGCTAGATTGTGGAACCAACCCAGATGCCCTTCAATGGATGAATGGATTAAAAAAATGTGGCATCTATACACCATGGAGTATTATGCAGCACTAAAAAATGACAAAATCTTGGAATTTGCAGGGAAATGGATGGCACTAGAGCAGATTATGCTTAGTGAAGCTAGCCAATCCCTAAAAAACAAATACCAAATGTCTTCTTTGATATAATGAGAGCAACTAAGAATAAAGCAGGGAGGAAGAGCAGGAAGAAATGATTAACATTAAACAGAGACATGAGGTGGGAGGGAAAGGGAGAGAAAAGGGGAATTGCATGGAAACGGAGGGAGATCCTCATTGTTATACTAAATTACATATAAGAGGTTGTAAGTGGAATGGGAAAACAAACAAGGTGAGAAATGAATTACAGTAGAAGGGGTAGAGAGAGAAGATGGGAGGGGAGGGGAGGGGGGATAGTAGAGGATAGAAAAGGTAGCAGAATACAACAGTTACTAGTATGGTATGATGTAAAAATTTGGATGTGTAACCCATGTGATTCTGCAATCTGTACTTGCATAAAAAAGGGAGTTCAAAACTCACTTGAAGCTAATGTATGCTAATGTATGAAATATGATATGTCAAGAGCTTTGTAGGGTTTTGAACAACCAATAAAAAAAAAAAAGAAATTTCCGTCCAATTCCTGTACTCACTCTTCTTCCTAATCCTACCGACTATCTACCTAATCGTACCGACTATCCCTTTTTGACTGGATGTTCTCTTCCTCATTCAATCATCCAATGTACAAGGTCCTATGCCATTGTAAATGGATTTATCTGAGACAACTGTGCAGAACCTAATTCAACACTACGTATCCAAATCAAGGGCCCAATGCCATTCTGGGCTTCAAATCCTAGATTTCTGTTTTCATACATATATTTTACCAATATAATTTAATAAATATCGCAGGTTCCCAATACCATTATTCATCACGCAGAATGATTCCTAACCCAAATCGAACCTGTTATTACACTAACCATACACTGTTCCCTCAATCTAACTTTACAGAAAAGCAGGGACAGAGTTGGTCTTACAATACAGGAGTGTAGGGAAACTTCCACCTGCTGAGAACCTCGAAGGTCCATGCAGAAATGATCCATGGAGAAGATGTAGGCAGCTATGAAGGACCTGAGGAAGGAAAAGTCAACTTCCATGGTAAACAACCTGGTCAGAATGAAGGGATGTGTCTGAATCAGCCTCTTTCATCTTAATGTAGAGAAGATGGACCAAACCAGGCCTGTGTGGAGAGCTGTTCCCGGGTGCCTATGGTTGATATACCATTCTAACTTGTGAAAATGTCAGAGCGAGTAGGTGCATCCTCCATCTCATGGGACCCTTAGAAGCAACTTTTAGGAAAAAGTTGTTGCCAAGGCAGTGACCTCATTTAGTTCCTGAAGGAAGTGACCTCACCTCACTTCCTTGGTGATGGAACTCTCTGAACTTGGGATACAGGAAGTCAGGCACCCAGAGCCAGTCCCAGTTCATGTCCCAGTGGTCAAACTTGTTTGGATTTTCCAAGGACAGAGACAGTCTTTCTTGGTACCTACTGATGTGAGGATGGCCTAATGCCAGGAAGGTCTGAGGAGGGGCCTTTCCTGAGAAAGAAGGTAGTGGCTCACCGCTGGCTCCTAACAGCTTCACAGAGTTGGACACGGAGACCAGATCTGAGAGAGAACAGCCCATTATGGGGGAATATATTATGGCCCACCAGTCAAAGGACACTCCATATTTTCACAGACCTACTTGGGGGTCTGTGTGGGTGTGGGTGTGGGTGTGGGTTTGTGGTTTTGTCTCATGTTCTGAGAATAGGTAGGAAAGTCGTTTTGTTTGGTTTGGTGTGAATTGTTTCTAGTAAGTCTTTTGACAAGGCGAGTGTTTCTATGTCTGTGTATCCCACTGTGTCCGTGGTTGTAGACATTAGAAAAGAGAGTGCATCAATACATATGTCCTATCTAGTAGAAATCTTACCAGCGTTCATCCTGTCCTATTTATGAATGGTCTACGGCTTGCCATATGGATCGGCCACTCCTAATATCTTCCTAAGATCCTATTTTCTTTCTGAATTTTGGCCAAACTCCAGAATAGGCTCATGGTTTTGTGTCCAAGATATGTACCACCTTTAAGCTCTGTGACATGCCCATGTACTGGATAGCTGAAGGCAATGGTGAGCATCTCAGAAAACTCAGATATCAGTGTGATCAGGAAAGTCTCAGTGGAGAAACCCTGCTTTGGGCCTTTTGCTTACCTATTGTACTATTGCCCTTAATGTCAGGAAAGTCTTTGCCTCAGGCCACCCCTTTGTGAAGACTGAAGAGTTTTCAAATGGAAATGAATGGGCATCACCTTTGGCTCTTTGCTTAATTGCTTTGGAAAGGGATGTGTCTGAATCAGCTTCTTGGCCCTGTGTGAGGTTGTGGCTTAGATTCTCAGCACCTAAAGGATATAAAAAAATCCCATGTGTGCATCCAAAACCAAAATACCCATAAGAGCAGTCATTGTGGATGAAGTCTCTCACCTTCCTCTGTAAAGTTCCTGACCTCCATCTTTGAGAATAGGGATCCTTTGGGTCAAATGAGTTCTTCAAATCACTACAGAGGCTAGGCCATAGGTGCTTGGGTTTTCTCATGACCCCAATTACCATAAGGAATCTAAACCCCACAGTAATTAGGCCACAAAATGGAGAATCAGAGCAGTATTAAGGGCAGGCCTCTTTCATCACTTCTGGTTCACAGGAAGGGTCTCCCTGCCACACTGACTTTAAGCAAATGGGGGAAAGGGACCTTATTTTGGATACTGTCTTTGGCTTTGGCCCTCATGGAAACCTACAGCCTGAGGTTATGATTAGTGTCTATATGGAAGAAGATGAGGGCCATGTGGGAGTGTTTTGGTTTTAATTGTGGTCATTTTTGTGGCCGTTGGAAGAGATGACTGGGTCCACCTGGGCTTGAACACTGGTGTGATTCCCCTTAGAAACTGAGTTATGGAACTGACCTCAAAGAAGTATTGCCATGTATTGTGTTGGGATTTTAGGAGGCCACGCATGAGAGTCGCCCTTGGAAACTGAGATCAAGGCCCAGGGTGGCTTTCCACAGAGCACTGGGAATCTCAGGAAGGATATCACATGATTTTATTTTTAAAGAATTGGCAGCCATAGTTGCAAGTCAAAGCACAAAAGGATCACACATTGTAGACCTCAAATGCCTGGCTTAATGTGACCTTTTAGCCTGTCGTTGGGAATCATTGCCTGTTAGAATTCTCCAGAGATTTCATTGAAATAAGCTTCCTCTCCATTTCTTGGTTCCTGAATGAATTAAACCCCACAGTGCCTCAAACTTCATCCTTGAAAAAAGGCTAGATAAATACCATTAAATTTTTGAAATTCCCATGAACAGGTGTCAGTGGAGAACCTTTGGATGTCTAATAGATGATCATGAGTGTACCAGACAATGCCTTGATTGACTGGGTTTCATGAAAATCATGTAGAACAGAGATGCCAGTAATTTGGAGCCCGATGAGTAGTCGGCCTAGAGCAGTGGAGTGTAGGTGTTTGTTAAAACATCTGTGATGGGGTCATGTGGATCTGCCATTGGCTTCCAAATGGTTTGTGACTGACATGGTGCAGCCCCCATACCCTTGTATGTAAAGGCATCTTGTTATACGGAGAGGTTTCAGGGCAATGTTTAGAATCAGATTGCTATTGTCAAGGGGGCAAGCTATGTGGGATAGAAGCCTGGTTGGTGCACTCTCCTGCAGACCCTTAACCAACACACGTGACAGAACTCCCTCCAGCACTCTGTCCTAGTTGACCTCTTCGTATTTCGTGAAGCCAATACTAAACTCCCAATGCAGCTGCAAGAAACACCATGAAAAGTAGAGGAAGACCAAATGGCTTCAAAGTCCACACTGGGAGACACTTTGCCCCCAAATGGCAACAAATTACCTACAAAGAGAGAATTCAGCCCTACTGCCTCATGTTTATTGGAAAATAAGAAACCATGTGCTCCAGGTCACACAGATGCAGACCCAGATTTGATGGTCTCACTACAAAGGAAGTTAAAACTCCTGATAACAACATATATTTCAAGTGCCCAACCTCAGAGGCAGTTTCTCAAGAAGTCTTTAGGCCAACAGAGCTCCATGTTTGTGGAGTTTTTACCATGTACCTTACTTTTCGAAACACCTCTACCACCTCCAAGGTTGTTAAATACTGAGAATTTTCCATTTCAGATGTGTATTCACAGATTTTCTAACTCTTCTTCTCTTATTGTGTCTTACTTGGGGTGAAGGTAATGTCAAGGCATTGTTCTGAATGAGAGTGGGAAGACTTTTGGGTAGCACATATTTGCATAAACATTGGATTCATTTTCCAATTTTCTATTCGAAATACTGAATCCCTGACTGTCAGAGGTAGAAGGAATTCTATTCTCCTTCAAAGAATAGCCTGACACTTACAAGAAACAGCCACCAGGAGACATCCTGTCTGAGAGACATCCTGTAGCCATCTGTCTCCCTGAGACATCCTGCGGCCATCTGTCTTTCTGAAACTTCCTGAGGTTATCTCACCTTGTGAAGACATCTAGGAACTGCCGATAAGAGAGATTTCCCACATCCAGCATACAAATACCCCTGTGTGAACAATAAAAGTTTGAAGCTTGATCAGAACTCCTGTCTTGCTGTCATCTCTCGTGTCTCTTGTCCCTTCATTCCTCCCTATCTAGGTTCGCTGCCCACGTTGATGTGTCCTGCCGGCTGGGACATCTGGCGCCCACCGACTGGGGCTTGAGCTTTTGATTGAGGGGGACCCCGTCCTCCTGGAAGATTTGGTCAAGCGGAGCTTGCAATAACTGCAGAAGACACCACCGAGAGACAGATCCAGGAGGAGCGTGGGGATGACGCACGGTGATTGACCCACTATGGGACAAGCAGTTTCGTCATATGATTTGTTTTTGTCAGGCTACAAGGAGTCCTTGCAGACATGGGGGCGCATGTTTAGAAAAAAGACTTAATTTTTTTTTTCATACATAAGAGAGCAGTGTCCATGGTTTCCTCTTGAAAGGACCATTGATGGTAAAAGATGGCTTGGAGTAGGAGACTGTTTAAAAGATTATTATGAATCCTTTGGCCCAGAAAAAGTGCCTGTTCCCACCTTTTCTTACTGGAACTTAATTAATGAAATTCTTAAAAGTTCACCCTTTGACAATGGTACCTTAAAACTTGTCGAGGTTGGGGAAGAGGCTATGCAAATACTTCTCGTATCCCCTCAGCATGCCCATCAGTTAGTATAGACATAGACCCTTCTCAGGCTCCCCAGGACCATGGGAACCTTCCTGGTCCCCCTCAAAATACCACCCTAATGATTAAGGCTCCAATGGTTACCAACTGCCTTTATCCAGTTTTAAATTCCGGAGACTCATTGACCCCTGTAGAGGAGGCTACCTTGGAGAAGGAAGCAGCTCACTACCATTCAGAAGACCCTGCACCTCTCAAGACCCTGCCACAGCCTATAGGACTTACACATCCAACCCCTCCTATATCCCTCCTGCCTTTTGTGCTCTGGCCCTTCAGGGTACAAATGCCCCCCCAGATATTTTTTCCCCACTTCCCTTGCCTAAACTGGCTCCTTTGTGAGCATCCTTCCAACATAGACAAGAACAGATCCAACCTTTAAAAGAATTAAGATCCCTTCACTCTGAGCTCTGTTCATTAGCCTTAGGTATGGAGTCAAAGTAACTGGCCTACAGTGGTCTAATACAAAGGTGAAGCCACTCCATCAACCTGTGCTCGCCTTCCTAGTCACCACCAGTCAGATAGATAAGCCTGCCCAGGCTGAGGTCAAAGACTTAGACGAGGATCAAGAAGAGGAAGCGGAGAAATGGAATAAGGAGATCAGGACTCAGAGGATGAGGAGTTCAGCCCTAGGCAGGCAGGAACCCAGAGTCTACAAAAAATTAAGCCTGCATTTTCCTGAAAAACTTAAAAAGGCTTGTGCTCACTATGGCCCCTTTGCACCCTACATGTTGGCTTTATTAGAAAGCCACAGCACACAATGACTTACTCCCAATGATTGGAAATTTTTAGACCAAGCTACCCTCAGTGCCAGAGACTTTCTGTTATGGAATGCAGATTTCAAAGAGCACTGTCGGGAAACTGCTCAAAAAATTTTAACTAAGGCCTCCTCTAAGTCCGGGACTTATGTTAAGCTAGTGGGCAATGAGCCTTTTGACACTAAAACTAAACAGGCACATTTCCCTGCTGGACTTTTGATGCAGATTCAGATGGCTGGCTTACATGCTTGGAGACACCTCCCTCAAAAGCCTCGGCTACCACTTCCCTGGCAAAAATTCGACAAGGGCCCGACAAGCCTTATAGCGACTTTGTTCCCAGGCTTAACCTAGCTGTGGAATGCTTGCTTGGACCAAGTGAAAACAAAAGCTCTTTTGTAAAACATCTTGCCTTTGAAAACGCCAACCCGGCATGTCAGGATGTTCTTCAACCACATAAGGATAAAGGGAAACTTTCTGACTTTATTAGACTCTATGCAGGGGTAGGTGCAGCTCATGCCATGGGTCTTGCCCTAGGTGCCACCTTTACCAAGACCTTTCACAATCCTGGCTCACGTACTTGCTTTACTTGTAAACAACCTGGCCATTTTGCACGCAAGTGTCCGACAGGCAAAGAAAGCCTAGGAATAGCATCTCCTTCAACTGGGGCTATACCGCCCCAAGCTACCCTTTGCCCTAGATGTGGTAAAGGTCATCACTGGGCCAGTGACTGTAGATCTAAGACAAATGCCCTCAGACAGCCTATTTTTTTCTGCTTCTTGGGAAACTCCCTGCGGGGCCAGCCCCGGGCCACGACATACCCCAGGACAAAACCAGGGGCAATAAGATTTTTTCCGTTCCAAACTCCCAACCTACCTCAAAATTCTTCTCCACAATTGCTTCCCTCCAACTAGCCACTCCAGGCAGCGCAGGATTGGACATCTGTGCCACCACTGAAACTATATTAGACTCAATGCAAGGGCCCCAGATAATACCCACTGGAATTATGGGTCCCCCTCCATCTCATATCTGTGCCCTTATTTTTGGAAGAGCCTATACTAACTTACATGGTGTTCAGGTCTTCCATGGCATTAATTATAATGACTTCACTGGAGAAAAAAAATACTGGCCACAGCTATTAATGGAGTTTTGGCCATCCCAGCAGGAACAAGTCTTGCACAATTAATACTCCTTCCCTTGAATCCAGGAGGCACTTAACCACCCAAACCTACCGCGGGGGACTGCCTCCTTCGGCTGCTCTGATGTAAATTGGGTTCAACCCATTTCTCAAAATAGACCCACCATTTCCTTACTTATTGAAGGAAAGGAATTCCAAGGAATTCTAGATACTGGACCTGATGCCACAATTATTTCTCAAAAATATTGGTCATCAGCTTGGACCCTCACCCCATCCTTGACTGACCTTAAAGGGATAGGACAGTCAAAAAATCCTCTGGTCAGCTCTACGGCTCTTAGCTGGACTGATAAAGAGGGTAATAAGGGAATTGTCACTCCTTTCATTGTTCCTGACCTCCCTGTTAACCTATGGGCCCGAGATATTTTGAGTCAAATGGAAGTCATTCATGCCAGTCCCAATTCCATGGTGACTCATCAAATGCTTCGTATTTATTTTGTCCCTGGTATAGGCCTTGGGAGACTGAGACAAGGACTGGTTGAGCCAATAAAACCCATACAAAAAAGAAATACATATGGACTTGGGTATTCGGATTTTTAGTGTCAGTCTCTGACTCTCCTGTACCCCATGGAGATAAAATTATTTGGGAGACTCAGACTCTTGTGTGGTTGGATCAATGGTCCCTTACCCAAGAAAATTTGGAGGCTGCCTCCATGTTAGTGCAGGAACAGCTGGCAGCCGGCCATGTAGAGCTCTCAACCTCACCATCGAATACTCCAATTTTTGTTATCAAGTAAAAATCAGGCAAGTGGTGCCTTTTACAATATTTGTGTGCCATTAATAAACCTATGTGCCGAATAAGAGCACTACAGCCAGGCATTCCCACACCAGTGGCTATTCCCAAAAACTATTGTAAAATGATTATTGACTTAAAAGATTGGTTTTTTTTACCATTCCTTTACATCCTGAGGATAGACACTATTTTGCCTTTAGTCTCCCTCACCTTAATTTTCAGGGCTCTATGCAGAGATTTCAATGGAAGGTTCTTCCCCAAGGTATGGCCAACAGCCCTAGTCTTTGCCAAAAATATGTTGCTCAAGCAGTAGACCCTGTGAGAGAGCTATGGCCACAAATTTATATTTTACATTATATGGATGATTTGTAATTGCTGCACCTAATAACCATGACCTTAATAATTGTTACTTGGACCTTTACAAAATCCTCACTACCTTGGGACTACAGATAGCTCCTAATAAGGTTAAAACACAGGACTGTTATACCTATTTGGTCCTTAAACTTCAAGATAATCAGATCCAAATTCCTAAGATACAACTATCTGTGGACCATCTTCACACCCTTGATGATTTTCAAAAATTACTGGGGAATATTCAATGGCTAAAAACATATTTAAAATTACCCACTTGTATACTTTTGTCCCTTAATGATATTTTGAGAGGTGATTCCCACCCCTCCTCCCCTCAAAAGCTTACTCCCGAGGCATGACAGGCATTAAACCAAGTCACAGAAGCCATTGCCAAACAGTTTTTTACAGAACATTCTTATAACCATCCTCTGGTTCTGGTTATTTTACACACTCCTCATACACCCACAGGAATATTTCGGCAGCGAAATACACATTTTAGAAATAAAGGCTGCCTTTGCTTTGGGTCCATTTACCCACCACATTCTCCAAGGTTATTACTGTTTTTCTTGCTCAGGTAGCTTCTATTATTTTTAAATGTCGTTTGCTATCTCGACAACATTTTGGCAAAGACCATGATATTATTTTAATTTCATATACTAAAGACCAAACCCAATTTTTACTACAGACAGAGAATGAATGGCTTTTTGGGAACAATTGATAACCACCTCCCCAATGACCCCCTTTTATATTTTGTCCAGTTACATCCATTTATTTTTGCCAAAATTACTCAAAAGGCTCCCATTCCTCAAGTCCTTACTGTCTTTACAGACGGTTCCAGTAATGGCCGAGCAGTCTTTGTTGTCAATAACCAACCTAACACCTTTGATACTGTCTATCATTCAGCACAGTTTGTGGAATTGTTTGCCATAATACAAGTTTTTAAAACATTTCTTGATAATCCTGTTAATATTTATACATACAGTGCCTACATTGCTCATTCTGTGCCCCTGCTTCAGATTTCACCCACCATTAAGGCTTCTTCCAATGTGGCCCATCGGTTTCACCAGCTTCAGAAGCTAATTCAGGCCAGACAACACCCATTTTTCTTAGGACACATCAGGGCACACTCTGATGTTCCCAGGCCTCTAACACAAGGTAATGCCAAAGCTGATGCAGCAACTCGTTTCATCTTTTCATTTTTGTTGGCTCCATTCAAAAGGCCACGGATTTACACAATCTTCACCATCTAAATTCCCAGAACCTTCGATAACTATGTAAAATTACCAGGCAACAGGCACGAGAAATAGTAAAAGCATGCCCTGGTTGCCCTGTCTCCCTCCCCATTCAACACTTGGGAGTTAACCCCCGAAGATTACTGTCAAATCAGTTTTGGCAAATGGATGTTACTCATTTTTCTGAATTTGGAAAAACCAAATATATACACGTTTCTGTAGATACCTTCAGCGGCCTTATTTTTGCATCACCACATTCTGGAGAGGCTATCAAAGATGTCCTTTCTCATCTTGTTTCAGTGTTTTCCGTAATGGGTAAACCAATACATACTAAAAAAAAGATAATTGTCCTGCATATACCAGTGCCAAGTTTAAACAGTTTTGTGCTTCCTCGCAAATTTGTCATACTACTGGAATTCCATACAAGCCTCAGGCATTGTGGAACGTGCCCACCTTACCTAAAGACTTGGCTAACCCGCTTTAATGCTTCTGCACTTGTATTTACCACTCACAGGCATCGCCTTAATCATGCATTATTTGCCCTTATTTTTCTTTCCCTAGACAATGAAGGCCATTCGGCTGCAGACTGACACTGGCAATCCTCGTCCAGTTCTGTTCGCCCACCTGTTATGTGGCACAATCCCCTTACAAATAAATGGAAAGGCCCAGGTCCTGTCCTCATCTGTGGACGAGGCTCAGCTTGTGTTTTGGACCAAGAGCAAGCAGCCCCAAGATGGTTACCAGAACGCCTGGTTAAACAGGTTAATGGCTTACCTCAACACAGGGATGGAGGCCCTCACCCTGGGGACAAATTTTCCTCTTTTTCAGATGCAGCCAACAATCTGTGTGAGGATCCTACTTAAGGCACTTCTGCTGAACAGGATTGTACACGGAGGCTTTGGCCCTCCACCTTCCAACATCATGGAGTACCTTTTTGGCCCTCCCTGTGAACGCAAGGGAGGATCTTGGACTCAGGCTCCCACCAGTTTGACCCAGACTGCTGACTGCGTGACTAAGGTGGCTTACCTCCGGGCCGAGGTTGACCATAAACTCAGAGGAGTTCATCAGCCTAAATTGGTATGTGTTAACAAGCCAAAGATTATTCCCCCTAGTACAAGTAATGCTCTCTAAAATTGTTCTGCAACTTGAACGCATACCCAAGCGATGCATGCCACTTGTTATGCGTCGGCCTCAATTTGTGTCAACAAGAAGGGAGAACAATTTTTTGAAGCCTCCCTAACTAAAACTCATGCAGCAGGAGGGACCACTATTCATTATACCCCCATTCTTTTTGACCGGGGAGGAGAAGGCAAATACACCAAGCTACAGTCAGCTGGGTGCCAAGGCACTGTTGGTAAACCCCCCTTCTGCCCCATTAAGGCACCTACAGGGGTCGCTGATGGTGGAGGATTCCCTTATGCTGTCAAGCATCCTCAGATAATCAAACTTTTGAAACCCCAAATCCCTGAGCTCACATATCATCTCTTAATATAGAGAAAATGCCAGCTCCCTGGTTTAGATAACAATATATTAGATATTTTGGAAACTACCTTCTCCTTGCTTAATAATTCCAACCCCACCTTTGCTGGTGATTGCTGGCTCTCCATGACAACAGGGGCAATTATGCCTATTGCAGTTCCTATTAATTCTATCATAGATGATGATAATACATGCCAACCCAGATTTCCTTTTAAAGTACAGTCTATAGGCACTTTTACAATATGTCTTTTAGGCGCGATGCAAAATAATACCTATGATATTGATGTTGGAGTTCCTTCCTTTGGAAATTGCTCAACAGTACAAAACTATTCCTCACCCACCCCATCTCTTTGTCCCTCCAATGGCACAGTTTTGATGTGTGGAGGAAACTCGGCCTTCCTGAGGCTTCCATCGAATTGGACCGTTGGCTGTGTTCTTGCCTTATTACTCCCTGATATAACTATTGTCCCAGGAGACAAAACTCTATGCATTCCTAGTCTAGACACCTTAGTCAAAAGACACAGGCGGGCAATACAGGCCTTACCACTCTTTGCCAGCCTTGGAATAACAGCTGCTGTGAACACAGGTACAGCTGGCTTAGGCATGGCTATACACTCTTAGCGTCGCCTGTCTCAACAACTTATAAATGATGTAAAAACTCTATCAGGAACCATTAAAGATTTGCAGGACCTAGTAGACTCCCTGGCAGAAGTGTTCCTTCAAAACAGAGAAGGCTTAGATTTACTGACAGCTAACCAGGGAGGTATTTGCTTGGCCTTAGGGGCACGATGCTGCTTTAATGCCAATAAATCAGTCATAGTACGCACTAAAATTAAGCAGCTTCAAGAAGATCTAGAAAAGAGATGAAGGGAACTTTTTGAAAATCCCCTCTGGACTGGGTTTAATGGATTTCTACCCTACCTTCTTCCCCTATTAGGCCCTTTGTTGGGTTTACTTTTAATGGTGTCCATAGGACCCTGCATTATAAACAGGCTTGTACAATTTATTATAGAACAGATTAATATTTTGGCCTCTAAGCCCATACAGGTCCACTATCATCACCTGGAGATGGAAGACCATGCTGCCAACATTTAAAAGGATGTTCTACCCTTCTCACAGGCTTATTTCTTAAGTTTACATCCCCACAGATCTCTCTTTCTTACATTAAACTATAAGTAACAGCTCTGACCAACCATCTTCTGCCATTGCCATAAGGGTTCGTCCTCCATGGGCCCCTTCACTTGGGGGGGCATGCACCCATGGAGTGAGGACGTTAGGCCATAATAACGGAGGATGCAGGATGGACTGCAGGAGGATGGATCCACGGATACCAAAACAGAAGACCTCTTAGTGACACGCTCTGGTGCATGGCGGTCGGCATGCTTCCCTTTTAAAGCCGTCTCCTCCAAAAATATGCCAAGGCCACCACGAAATCTTGTAAACATGCTCTCTCGAATCAGGAGATATTCAAAGGCCTGCTAGAGAAACAGAGACTCTATCACCCCCTAAAACATTGGCCGGTAAGGTATGGTCAAATATTTTATATAAGAAAGGGGGAGAGGTCAGGGGCTAGAAGGAAGTTCTCCTTCAAAGTATAGCCTGACACTGAAAAGAAACAGCCCCCTGGGAGATATCCTGCCTGGGAGACATCCCGCAGCCATCTATCTCCCTGAGACATACTGCAGCCATCTGTCTTCCGGCAACATCCTGAGGTTATCTCACTTTCTGAAGACATCCAGCAACTGCCGATAAGAGAGCTTTCCCATCCACAGCATATAAATTTCCATGTGAGAACAATAAAAGTTTGCAGCATGATCAGAACTCCAGTCTTGCTGTAATCTCTCGTGTCTCTTGTCCCTTCATTCCTCCCCAACTAAGTTTCTTGCCCACGTTGATGTGTCCCGCCGGCCGGGACAACTGACACTAACCCATACCCTACTACACTCTGACAACTAATCCTAATATGATGGAGAAAAATAACCCAAACAGAATAGAAATACAAGCAGTTCAGAGGAGGCATGGTGTATATTTGGACTTGCCTTTTGCATGATATAGGGTAAGTGTTATAAATCTAGTTAACAACACCTACTATCTTCCTAAGCTCCTGTTTTCTTCCTGAATTCTGGCCACTCTCCAGAATAGGCTCATGGTTTTGTGTCCACGATATGTATGACCTCCAAGCTCTGTGACATGGCCATGTACTGGATAGCTGAAGGGAATGCGAGCATCTCAGAAAACTCAGATATCAGTGTGACCAGGAAAGTCTCAGTGGAGAAACCCTGCTTTGGGCCTTTTGCTAACCTATTTGCCTGTTGCCATGAATGTCAGGAAGGTCTTTGCCTCAGGCCAGCCCTTTGTGAATCCTGAAGAAAACTGTTTTCAAATGGTAATAAATGGGCATCACCTGTGGCTCTTTGCTTAAATGCTTTGGAAAGGGATGTGTCTGAATCTGCCTCTTTGCCCTGTGTGAGGTAGTGGCTTAGATTCTCAGCACCAGTTGGATCTAAAGAAAAATCCAATGTGTGCATCCAAAACCAAAATGCAAAAAAGATCAGTCATGGTGTATGAAGTTTCTCACCTTCCTCTTTTAGGTTCCTGACCTCCATCAAGTGAGAATAGGGATCCTTTGGGACAAATGAGTTCTTTCATGCCCTGTAGAGATGATTGGGTTTTCTCATGACTCCAAATCACATGAAGAAACTATACCTGACAGTCAGTAGGCCTCAAATTGGAGAAGCAGAGCAGTATTAATGGCAGACCTATGTGATCAATCCTGGTTCACAGAAATGGTGTCCAGGCTACCCTGAGGTTAGGCAAATGAAGGGAAAGAGACCTTATTTTTGAAACTCTCTTTGGCTGTGCCATTCATGGAAACATCCAGCCAGAGGTTATGATGAATGTATATATGGAAGAAGATGAGGGCCTTGGTGGAGTGTTTTGGTTTTAATTGTGGTCATTTGTGTGGAGTTTGGAAGAGATGACTGGGTCCACCTGGGCTTGAACTCTGGTGTGATTCCCCTCAGAGACTGAGTTCAGTGACTGACCTCAGAGAAGTAATTGCTTTGGAAAGGGATGTGTCTTAATCAGCCTCTTGGCCCTGTGTGAGGCTGTGGCTTTGATTACCAGCACCGTATGGATCTAAAAATGATCCCATGTCTGCTTCCAAAACCAAAATGGCCAAAATTGCAGTCATTGTTGATGAAGTCTCTCTCCTTCCTTTGTAAGGTTCTGAAAGAATAAAAGAAATTGAAATTGAAACATAAAGAAACAGGTTCTGTAAAGTTTCCAGGCTGCATGCAGAACCTGAAATTCCTGTGGCAGTTAAGACAATTCCCGGAACTACCCATTAGATGTGTGTTGAAATCTTCCCTGACCACCTAGTTACTTAACAACCTCTTCCCAAAAACCGTGCAGCTAAGCACATATACATCTCAGGGCTTCAACCAATCAGTTTAAATGTATACCCCTTCTCAGGGCTGACCAATCACCCCCTGCCTGAACTGTTCCCACCAATGAATGTGCAAATCATGTTTTAGAGTTGTTATTTGATTTTCCCACAGTATACGGTGATTTGCTAAAGGAAGCTAGGATGTATGTTAAGTCCCTGCCCTCTCTAAAGAATGTATATAAAATCTGCTCATGTTGTTCTTGGGGCTCTTTGTTTTTTGCTCCTCTGAAGTGAGCTCTGAGCCCCAGCATGCTGGACCCCCAATAAACCCTTTGCTGCTTCATGAGAAATTCTCTTGGTGGTCTTTTCCTCCGACGTTAGGCCCACCTTTTCATCTGGAGGCCCTAGCTGAGAAATCCAGCAGTGACGAACAAAAGACCCCAATGGACTCCTTTCAGAGTAATTAAGGTGCCTCTTTCTGGTTTCAGGTTTCAGGTTAGGGCTTGGCAAAATGGCTGTCGGTGAAGAACATTAGCTCTCTGCGATGGTGGCTGACAGATGTGTCACAGAGTCACAGGCCACGTCCCTGGGGGAAACTCCAGAGGACTCGGGAAATTGAGGATTAGTAGATTCCTCAACTCGGTCATTTTTTGCTTCAGGATTCGGTTTTCCAGCCAATCAGGTTTTGCTGGCTACTCAGTTTTGTTCATTGTCAGGAACTCATGTTGAGTTTACTGTCTGTCTTTATTGTCTAACCCATCAGGTTTGGCCAGTTAATCAGTTCTAATCTTTTTCTTGGACTCATGTTAAACGTTTACTGTTTGTCTTTGTCTGTGTCACGTTTGTGTATTCACTGTCCCTGTTTGAGTAACTCCCATTATGGGACATTATGGGACAAAGCACTTCCATGCCTCTGTCCCTTAACCTTGATCATTGGACTGATGTTCGCTCAAGTACCAAGAATCTTTCTTTTTCAGTAAAATGCCGGATCTGGCAGACTCTCTGTGCTTCAGAATGGCCCATCCTAGGAGTCGGATGGCCCCGAGAAGAATCCTTCCACTTCCCTCTAATCCGAAAAGTCAGAGATATTGTCTTTCACAGGGGCCACTTGGCCACCCAGATTAACAGCCATATACCCCTTCCCCCACGATCTTATCATTCCAACATTCTGCTCCTCCCCCTCTTCCCTCCATTCTGAGTCACAAGACTGGACACTCCTCTCTCTCCTTATCCTCTACCCTCGCTCCCCAACCCACAACATGTTCCAGATGATCCTCCCGCCACTGACTCAGCCTCTCCGCCGCTAGAGGCAATTGGGCCAGACCCAAGCCTTCCAGGGGACTTCCCCGCAGCAGCAGCAAACCCTGCTCCCCTGAAGGAAGCTGGGCCACCTAAAGGAACCCGCAGGAGATAAATAATATAAAACTCGGAAGCCCCAGTGATGCTCCCTCTCTGTCCCTACGGGCCCATGAACCGACCCAACTGGGACCCCAACACCTTTGAATGTAGGTAGCATCTGTCCACTTATCGCCGTTCTCTAATAGTGGGTCTCTGAGGGGCCGCCAGAGGGCCGACTAATTTGGCCAAGGTAAGAGAGATTATCCAAGGGCCTAATGAGTCTCCTTCTATGTTTCTGGAGAGAATTATGGAAGCGTATAGGAAATATATTCCTTTTGATCCTCAGGCAGAAGACCAAAAGCCATCTGTTGCAATGGCCTTTATCGAGCAGACTGCCCTAGATATTAAGAGAAAGTTACAACGTCTAGATGGATTATAAGATATGACCTTAAGAGATTTAGTCAGAGAAGCTGAGAAAGTATATTATAAGAGAGAAACTGAGGAGGAAAGGGAATAGAGGAGAGAGAAGGAAAGGGAAAAAAAGAAGGAGGAAAGAAGCAAATGGCAGAGTAAAGCATTGCCTAAGGTTCTGGTCACAGCAGCAAATAGGCCAGAAGTTAAAAAGCAGGGATACATAAAGGCATACCTGGGCCCACGCCAAAGGCTGCCGTTGGCCTCAAATCAATGTGCCCACTGTAATAAAAAAGAACACTGGGTCAAAGAGTGCCCCCAAAAGAAGCAGCCACGCCAGCCCGCCGTGCTGACTCTAGAAGAGGACTAGGAAATTCGGGGCTCAGATCCCCTCCCCCAGCTCAGAGTAACATTTGAAGTTGAGGGGAACACAGTGAACTTTGAAGTGATTACAGGAGCAGTATACTCAGCCCTTAAGACTTCACTGGCCCCCCTATCAATTAAATCGTCCCTAGATCAAGGGGCTAATGGCAGTAGATATCAGGCTTGGACAACTAAGATGAATATGGACCTCGGAAAGGAAAAAGTCCACCACTCTTTCCTAGTAATCCCAGAATGCCCGGCCCCATTGATGGGCAGGAATATGCTTACCAAACTCTGGACTAGAATAACCTTTAACCCTAATGGTCCCCAAGTGGGGGTTCTAAAGCCTGCAGTATTAACTCCCATAGTAACATCTTTGACTATGTCTGTAGAAGATGAACATCAACTCTTCGCGCCCCCTAGGACTGATCAAACAGGCAAACTACCCCAGAAATGGATAAAAGATTATCCTAATGCCTGGGCAGAAACTGCTGGGTTAGGTCTAGCCATCAACAACCTCCAATAGTAGTAGAATTAAAAGCCTCTGCGTCTCCAATTAGTGTTAAACAATATCCTCTAAGCAAAGAAGCTAAGGATGGGATAAGGCCCCATATTCATAAATACCTGGGTCTTGGGGTCCTAAGGCCCTGTCAATCAGCCTGGAACACCCCCCGGTACCAGTAAGAAAGCCAGGAACTGGGGACTACCGTCCTGTTCAAGACCTAAGAGAGATAAACAACAGAGTGCAGGACATTCACCCCACAGTACCCAATCCATATAATTTGCTTAGCACTCTGAATCGGGAGCAGAAATGGTACACTGTGCTGGACTTAAAAGATGCTTACTTCTGCTCGCCTCTACATAAGGACTGTCAGTTGCTGTTAGCTTTAGAGTGGATAGACCCAGAACCTGGAACATCTGGCCAACTAACCTGGACTAGACTCCCACAGGGGTTCAAAAAATCCCCCATTCTCTTTGATGAAGCCCTCCACAGAGACATCAATGACTTCAAAACTGCACACCCCGAAGTCACCCTACTCCAATAGTGGATGATCTTCTACTGGCAGCCAACACCAAGGAGACCTATGAGTCTGGGACCCAAGCACTATTATTAGAGCTTGCTCGGCTTGGATATATGGCTTCTGTCAGCAAGAAGTAATCTTCCTGGGTTATTCTCTTAGGGGTTGCAAACGATGGCTCCCTGAGCCCAGAAAAAAAAAACCGTTTTGCAGATACTGCCCCCATCTAATAAGAGGAAACTCAGAGAGTTTCTTGGGACTGCCAGCTTTTGCAGGTTATGGATTCCTGGGTTCGCATCTCTGGCTGCCCCTTTATACCCGCTGATAAAGAGGGATGCCAACTTCCAATGGACCCCTGAGCACCAACAAGCTTTTGATAATGTCAAAAAAAGGTGCTGCTATCCGCTCCGGCCTTAGCACTCCCAGATGTAGAAAACCCTTCACTCTCTATATCGAGGAAAAGAAAGGAATAGCACGGGGAGTGCTCACTCAGTCTTTGGGACCTTGGAAAAAGCCAGTAGCGTATTTATCCAAAAAACTGGACCCATTGGCTAGCGGGTGGCCCCATTGCTTAAGTGCTATAGCAGCGGCAGCCCTTCTAATAAAAGATGCTCATTAATTAACGTTGGGACAGAAGCTAACCATTATAGCCCCCTATGCCCTGGAGAGCATCATCTGTTAGCCTCCAGAGAGGTGGCAGTCAAACTCCAGAATAAACCACTACCAGAGCCTCTTGCTTGACAAAGACAGAATAACGCTGGGACCCCCTGCTCCACTCAACCCACCTACACTGCTGCCAGAAGAATCATCAGGACCCGTCACTCATGAGTGTCA
This sequence comes from Callospermophilus lateralis, assembly GCF_048772815.1. NCBI lineage: Eukaryota > Metazoa > Chordata > Mammalia > Rodentia > Sciuridae > Callospermophilus > Callospermophilus lateralis. The sequence goes on along the minus strand of NW_027512618.1, from coordinate 130,712 downwards.
ACACATACTGGCAAGGAAACCAGTATACAACAAGACTTGAAGGATCAGCCACTGCCTCGCCCTGAAGTCGTATGGTTTACGGATGGCAGCAGCTTCCTCCAAGATGGTAAGCGGCGGGCTGGAGCAGCAGCAGTTAGCAAAACTGATTTCATCTGATACTCTGGTCTCCCAGAAGGGACATCAGTCCAAAAAGCAGAACTGATTGCCCTTATGAAAGCATTGGAACTAGCAACAGGGAAAAGGGCCACCATATAAACTGATAGCCACTATGCATTTGCCACTGTTCATATGCTCGGGACTATTTACCAACAATGTGGGCTATTAACCTCTGCTGGAAAAAAAATAAAAAATAAAGATGAGATCCTCCACCTTGGCTCAGCAGTGCAGGGCCATAAGGAACTAGCTATAGTGGACTGTCCCAGGCACCAGAAGAGAAACAACCCTGTGGCAGTTGGAAACAGAAGGGCAGATGAGGAAGCTTAATTGGCAGCCCTAAACAGAGTGACTCTGTTAACTTTTTCCACACTGGGGGGAACAAAAATCAGGAGACTTGGCCGCCCCGGAACATTCAGGCAACTTATCATCTGAGGAGACAGATACAGAAATCTGGGACCCTACAGAGCCAAGTTTACAATTTCAAAAAGCCCACCTTTATGTCAAAGACGTACACCAGCTCAACCACTTAGGCTCAAAGAAGTTATAGGCACTCTTAAAGGACCGAAGAAAGGACTTATTATTGACTGACTCAAAGAGGAAAAAAATAGCTGAGCAGGTGACTAGAGCTTTTCAAGTCTTCGAATTAGTTAATACTTTCCCATCCAAGATTCCTGCAGGGAAGCGCATACGAGGAACCAGACCAGGACAATTCTGGTAAGTGGACTTTTCTGAAATTAAGCCAGCAAGGTATGGACTTAAATATCTCCTAGTCTTTGTAGATACTTTTTCAGGATGGGTCGAAGCCTTCCCCATGAAGAAAGAAACAGCTCAGATGGTGGTCAAAAAGATCCTAGAAGACAGTTTTCCAAGGTTCGGCCTGCCTAAGGTAATAGGGTCTGATAACGGACCAGCATCCGTGGCCCAGGTAAGTCAGGGATTTTCCAGGACCTGGGGATTACTTGGAAGTTATATTGTGCTTATAGACCCCAGAGCTCAGGACAGGTAGAAACGATGAATAGAACCATCAAAGAGACTTAACGAAATTAATCTTGGAGACCGGCATAAAAAATTGGACTATGCTCCTACCTCATGTACTTTTTCGTGCAAGAAATACCCCTCCGCCCATTTGTGTAACCTCACCCCTTATGAAATTCTCTACGGTGCCCCTCCTCCATTAAGGGACCTAACCCCAACTCTGAGATTAATGATTCCTTTCACACACCCTTGCTAGACAGACTTAAAGCCCTTGAACAAACCCAGCACCCAGCGATACCTGTGGAAACAGTTGGCCACTGCTTATCATCCTGGAGACGAGGGAACTCCACATCGATATCAAGTGGGAGACTTCGTCTACATGAGACAGTATCGGGTGTCATCCCTGGAACCCTGCTGGAAAAGACCATACCAGGTGCTGCTTATAACACCTACAGTGGTGAAAGTGGATGGGATCACTTCCTGGATCCATGCCTCCCATCTCAATCCTGTGCCCTGTCCATACTCTGGCTGGAAACTGGAACAGACTGGTAACCCTCTCAAGTTGCATGTCTGTGGTGTGGGTAGGGCTATGGATTCTTCCCCTGACCACCAGCAGTCCTAATCCCCATCAGCCTGTTCAGCAACAATGGCAAGTTATAAATCCTACTGGGCAAGTAGTGTGGTCTATTTCACATACAGCCGCCTTATGGACTTGGTGGCCATCTCTCCACCCGGACATTTGTCAGCTTGCCATAGGCCTCTCTGACTGGGATCTCCCTGACATAGTGGACCCCACACAGATCCCACTAAAGCCCAAACCAGGGCAACATAGACCAACTTACCCCATGAATTATTGATGTCATCTCCCCAGCTCAGGTGTAAACTAGCCAGTCTTGTTTATTAAGTGTGCCCAGCTGATTTCTGAAATCGCAAACAGGCCCAAACCTGTGGAGGACCCAGTGACTTTTATTGTAGATCTTGGGGTTGTGAACACACGGGAGCTACATTGTGAAACCCAAACTCCCCAGACAGTATGATTCGGTAGGATGAAATGACATCTGGATTGATCCCAATAAATGTGCCGCTATCCAAGTGGTGTCAAAAACTTGCTGTGGAAAAAATAGTCTATGTTACCCCCTCAATATAACTTTCACTTCCAAAGGAAGGGGCTAACTCAGAACAACATGGCCTATGGGAAATACTTGGGGAATGCGATTCTATATTAATGGCCCTGGTTATGACTTTGGTCTCTGGTTCACCATCCGGCTTAAAAAGGAAGAAAATCCCACAGCAATAGGGCCAAATCCATTCAAGTCAGGAATTAAGCCTCCTAAACCTCCCATGCCTAGATCTACCAAAACCCCTCTACCATCTCATACTTCGCAGTTTCCGTCTTTGCCTACTTCCCCAGTCCAGAGTACAGCTGACTCCTCCCCCTGGGAACTAATTAAAGGAACCTTTATGGTACTGAACTCCACACAGTCAGAACTCCTTGCATTTCAGCCCAGGTATTTGACAGCTCTGTACATTATTGTGTAATGGTGCAGATACCCCCCAGGGTGCTCTATCATGATCCAGAATCCTTTGAAGGTCTACTAGGTGGACAAACAGCCCGATTTTGCCGGGAGCCAGTGTCCCTTACTCTAGCCATCCTATTGGGGCTAGGAGCTGCTGCAGGAGTGGGTACAGGAACAGCTGATATGATCCATGGGTCACAACAAATGGACTGATTAGAAACAGCAATAAATCAAGACTTGAAGACGTTAGAGACCTCCATCACAGTTTTTCAGGAATCCTTAACCTCTCTCTCTAAAGTTGTTTTACAGAACAGGTGAGGATTAGACCTCCATTTAATAAGGGAGGGGGGCCTCTGTGCTGTACTGAGAGAAAAATGCTGTTTTTATGCTGACCATACTGGAGTTGTAAAATAATCCATGAGTAAATTGAGAAAATGCCTTGAAGAGCACCAGAGAGAAAGGGAGATTCAACAAGTGTGGTTTGAGTCATGGTTTACCTTGTCCCCCTGGTTAACTACACTCCTATCAGCCTTAGCTGGACCCCTGATCATGCTTATGGTGTTGATAACTGTGGGACCTTGTTTGCTTAACCTCATAGTTTCCTTTCTCCAGGCTCAGATTGGGCAGGTAAAACTCATGGTAATCAGACAGAAATACACTTCACTGGCAGAAATAGAATGTGAGACCCCACAAAAATTATGATTCATTACTTTTAAAATTAAAAGTAGGCAGAAAAAGGAGAAATGAAAGAATTAAAGAAATTAAAATTGAAACGTAAAGAACCAGGTTTTGTAAAGTTTACAAGCTGTGCTCAGAACCTGAAATTCCTGTGTCAGTGAAGACAATTCCCGGAACTGCCCATTAGATGTGTTGAAATCTTTCCTGACCACCTAGTTACTTAACAACCCCTTCCCAGAAACCGTGCATCTCAGCACGTATACATCTCAGGGCTTCAACCAATCAGTTTAAATGTATACCCCTTCTCAGGGCTGACCAATCACCCCCTGCCCGAACTGTTCCCGCCAATGAATGTGCTAATCATGTTTTAGAGTTGTTATTTGATTTTCCCACAGTATATGATATTTGCTAAAGGAGGCTATGATGTATATAAAGTCCCTGCACTCTCTAAAGATTGTATATAATCTCTTCTCAAGTTGTTCTCGGGGCTCTTTGTTCTTTCCTCCTCTGAAGTGAGCTTTGAGCCCCAGCATGCTGGACCCCCAATAAACCATTTGCTGTGGCATGAGACAATAGGTGCTTGGGTTTTCTCATGTCTCCAAATCACATAAAGAATCTATACCTGACAGTCATTAAGCCTCAAATTGGAGAAGCAGTGCAGTATTAGCGGCAGGGCTATTTGATCACTCCTGATTCAAAGGAAGGGTGTTCAGGCCACCCAATGCCCTTCTGGACTTCAAATATTACCTAGATTTCTGTTTTCATACTTATATTTCACCAGTATATTCTTGTAAATATTGCAGGTTCCCAATACCATAATTCATCCTGCAGAATGATTCCTAAACCAAATCGAACCTGTTATTACCCTTAACCATGCAATATTTCCTCAATATAACTTAACAGAAGAACAAGGATATTGTTGGTCTTACAATACAGGAATGTAGGGGATCGTCCTCCTGCTGAGAACCTCAAAGTTCCGTGCAGAAATGATCCCTGAAGAAGATGTAGACACCTATGAAAGACCTGAGAGAGCAAAAGTCAACTTCCATGTAAAACAACCTGGTCAAAATGAAGGGATGTGTCTGAAAGCCTCTCTCTTCTTAATGTAGATTAAATCGACCAAACCAGGCCTGTGTGGAGAGCTGTTCCCGGGTGCCTATGGTTGATATACCATTCTATCTTGTGAAAGTGTCACAGGAAGTATGGGCAGCCTCCATCTCATGGGACCCTTGGAAGCAACTGTTAGGAAAAAGTGGTTGCCAACCCAGTGACCTCATTCAGTTCGTGAAGGAAGTGACCTATCACACTTCCTTGGTGATGGAACTCTCTGAACTCGGGATCCAGGAAGCCAGGCACCCAGAGCCAGTCCCAGTCCCAGTCCCAGTGGTCTCATTTGTTTGGATTTACCAAGGACAGAGTCAGTCTTTCTTAGTACCTACTGAAGTGAGAATGGCCAAATGCCAGGAGAGCTCTGAAGAGGGGCCTTTTCTGAGAAAGCAGGTAGTGGCTCAACCATGGCTCCTGACAACTTCACAGAGTTGGCAAAGAAGTCCAGGTCTGAGATAGGACAGGCCATTTTGGTGGAACATAGTATGGCCCACCAGTCAGAGGACACTCAGGATACTCACAGACATACTTGGGGGAAGGAGATTCCGTTGTGGGTGTCTGTGTGAGTTTGTGGTTTTGTCTCATGTTCTGAGAATAGGTAGGAAAGGCGGTTTGTTTGTTTAGACTGGAATGTTTCTAGAAAGTCGTTTGACAACGCGAGTGTTTCTATGTCTGTGTATCCCACTGAATCCATTTTTGTAGACATTTGAAAAGAGAATTCATCAATGGTTGTGTCCTGTCTAGTAGAAAGCTTCCCAGCATTCATCTTGCCAAATTAAAGAATAAAGAGCTGCTTGCCTTATGGATGGGCAACACCTATTATCTTCTTAAGTTCCTCTTTTCTTCCTGAATACTGGCCACTCTCCAGAATAGCCTCATGGTATTATTTCCAAGATATGTACCACCTCCAAGCTCTGTGACATGATCATGTACTGGATAGCTGAAGGGAATGAGAGCATCTCAGAAAACTCAGATATCAGTGCGACCAGTAAAGTCTCAGTGGAGAAATACTACTTTGGACTTTTGCTTACCTATTGTTCTGTTGTCCTGAATGTCAGGAACGTGTTTGCCTCAGGCCACCCCTGTGTGAAACCTGAAGAAATCAGTTTTCAAATGGAAAACGATGGGCGTCACCTGTGGCTCTTTGCTTAAATGCTTTGGAAATGGATGTGGCTGAATCAGCCTCTTTGCCCTCTGTGAGGCAGTGGCTTAGATTTTCAGCACCTGATGGATCTAAAGAAAGTTTCCAAGTGTGCATCCAAAACCAAAATGGCCAAAAGAGCAGTCATTGTGGATGAAGTCTCTCGCCTTCCTCTGTAAGCTTCCTGACCTCCATCAAGTGAGAATAGGGATCCGTTATGTCAAACCAGTTCTTCAAAGCTCTGCAGAGGCTAGCCAATAGGTGCTTGGGTTTTCTCAGGACACCAATTCACATAAAGAATCTATACCAGTCAGTTGGCCTCAAACTGGAGAAGCAGAGCAGTATTAAAGAAGGGCTATTTGATCACTCTTGGTTCACAGGAATGGTGTCTAGTCCACTCTGACTTTAGGCAAATGACGGACAAGGGAGCTTATTTTGGACACTGTCTTGGGCTGCGCCCGTCATGGAAACCTCTAGCTAGAGGTTATTCAGAGTGTCTATGTTGAAGAAGATGAGGGCCATGTGGGAGTTTTTTGGTTTTAATTGTGGTCAATTGTTGGTGGTTAGAAGAGAATCCTGGGTCCACCTGGGCTGGAATTCTGGTGCGATTCCCCTTAAAGACTGATTTCTGGAACTGACCTCAGAGAAGTATTGCCATTAATTGTGTTGGGATTTTAGGCGGCCATGCATGAGAGTCGCCATTGGAAACTGAGATCTAAGCCTGGGGTGGCTATTCACCAAGCACTGTCAATCTCAGCCAGGACATCACATGATTTTATTCTGAAAGACTTGGCAGCCATTGTTGAGAGTCAAAACACACATGGACCTCACATTGTAGACCTCAATGGGCCTGGCTTCATGTGGCCTTTTGGCCACTCTTTGGGAAGACTTGCCTCTGAAAATTCTCCAGAGTTTTCCTTGAAATGTGCTTCCTAAAAATTTAATGGTTCCTGAATGAATTGAAACCCACAGTTTCTCCAACTTCATCCTTGAAAAATGTCTAGATAAATACCATGAAATTTTTGAAATTTCCACGACCAGGTGGCACTGGAGAACCTTTGGATGTCCTGTTGCTGATCAAGAGTGTACCAGACAGTGCCTTCCTTGACTGGGTTTCATGAAAATGGTGTAGAACAGAGCTGCCAGTATGGTGGAGCCTGCTGAGTAGTGGGCTCAGAGTTGTGGTGTGCAGTTGTGTGATAAAACATCTGTGGTGGGGACATGTGGATCTTACTTTGGCTTCCAAATGCTTGTGACTGACATGGTGCAGCCAGCATACCTTTGTATATTAAGCCATCTTGTTAGATGGAGAGTTTTCAGGGCAATGTTCAGAATCAAGTTGCTACGGTCAAGGGGGCAAGCAATGTGGCGTACAAGCCTGGTTGGTGCATTCTCCTGCAAACCCTTACACACCACACGTGACAGAACTCCCTCCAGCACTGTGTCCCAGTGGTACTCCTTGTATTTTGTGAAGCAAATACCAAACTCCCAGTGCAGCAACAAGAAACACAACAAAATTGGAGAATGACCAAATGGCTTCACAGTCTACACGGAAAGATTCTTAGACCCCAGTGGCCACAGTAAACCCACAAAGAGAGAATTCAGCACTGCTACCTCATGTTCATTGGAAAATAAGAAACCATGTCCTCCATGTAACAGATGCATACACAGCTTTGATGGTCTCACTAAAAAGGAAGCTAAAGCTCCTGAAAACAACATATATTTCAAGTGTACAACCTCAAAGACAGTTTCCCAGATGTCTTGAGGCCTGCACACTTCCATGTTTGTGGAGTTTTTACAGTCTCCATTACTTTTGGAAACTCCTCTACCACCTCCAGTGTTGTGAACTCCAGAGCATTTTCCATTCCAGATATGTATTCCTAGATTTTCTAACTCTTCTCCTCTAATTGTATCTTACTTGGGGCTAAGGTAATGTCAAGGCATTGTTCTGGATGAGAGTGGGAAGATTTTTTTGTAGCACATATTTGCATACACATTGGATTCATTTTCCAATTATTCATTCAAAATACTGAATCCCTCATAGTAACCCACTCCCTACTAGACTCTGACTACAAATCCTATTATGATGGATAAAAATAGACCAAACCAAATTGAAATACAAGTAGTTCAGAGGATGCAAGGTTAACATTTGGACGTTCCTTTTGCATTATATATGGTAGGAGTTTTAAATCTAGTCATTTTTTTGTTGAAACACTTCTCCATGTGTTTTTAAAGTTAACAAATATCTGAATTCATGTCTCCATTTCTCTGTAGCCTATTCAGCACATATATTTTTATATGCACATATAGAATCCTACCTGGTACCACACGTACATTCTTGTGAGGTGGCTCACTTGGCAGATACAAATTGTGAGAAGAGATCACTCCTGTTAAACACTGTTGAAACTGAAAATTCAACCTATGAGTGAGTATCCTAGCTGAACAACATTATACATAAATTCATGTTCAGTAAAATGAATATTTTTAGATCTGTGGATGATATATATTTCATGGTGAATTTCATTTGGCTTGTATATTAATACTTTTTAATTTCTGTGTGTGTATTTTAATATATATATATATATATATATATATATATATATATATATATATACTCTCCAGAGTTTTCAAAATATGAAATAAATGTATCTTATTATGTACTCCCTAAATTCATTAATATTTAAGTGCGTATTTATAATCAACTTTTCATAAGATTATTCTAAGACATATTCATCCTCCTGAAGTACGTATTTGTTTCCTAGTACTGAAAACTAAGTTAAGTGAATTGTGCATACATATCCTAATATTTTTACACTAATTGACCCAGGTTAATATAAATGCAAGTAGATTTCTATAGGACATGATGTGTATTTTGACGTTCATTTTTTTTCAACACTTGTACATTACTATTTCCTCAGTTTATGCACATCATAAGATATATATTTCATCCAAAAGTTCACAAATTTAAAGGCTTTTGTTTCACTTTCAATCACTTCCTGCTTCAGAACACATGTATTCCTCCAGGTTACATGACTGGTCTTTTAATGAGACTTCTTTCCAAACACATTATTTTCGATTTCCACAATTACTTTTGAAGCAAAACTCACACATTCTTCATGATAAACCATAACCCTAATATTACCATTAGATGTATAACTGGTTTGAATGAATGGATATATATCAATATAAGGTTTCCTGTATATTTTCAGATATCAATTTGAACCATTATTTAAGTTGGAACCAGTTATATTATTTATTCACAGTATGGTCTATTCATGCATTATTTCTATATTCATAGACACAGTGTACACCTATTTGTATTCAAAATACTAATTTACACGTCTTCAAAATACTTTTCCTAGAAATGGTGAAAGAAATACTCATGTCACCTGATCTACATATACATTTTATCACAGTAATATTCTGGAAACAAAAAGCAAATGTCACACTTATGATTTTACTAAAGCCTAAATGGAAATTGAACATGGATTACTAAAATCATCCATGTCCAGTTTGCCTATTGCTCTCAAATGTGGATCCTATTGGTGACTACATATTTGTTTCTTCCTAAGATTATATATTCAACCTCAAACCTGTTGAAAATGTCTAATCCTATTACTCACCTTATACTTTGCCTGATTTCCTAATGTCTCTATTGATATATATTTTCCCCAGTTCATCATTGTGACTGCCTCTTAACATGTGCTGACATTTACATTCACTCTCTACATGAAACCCTATTGCTAAAGACCATTTTGTCCAAATCCTATACTCACTCATCTTTCTAAAACTACCGTCTATCTTTCTAATCCTACCAACTATCCCTTTTTGACTGCATGTTCTCTTCGACATTCAATCATCCAAGGTACAATATCCTATACCATTGTATATTGATTTATCTGAGACATCTGTGCAGAAATTAATTCAAAGCTAAGTATCCCAATCAAGGGCCCAATGCCCTTCTGGGCATCAAATCTTACCTAGATTTCTGTTTTCATACCTATATTTCAACTGTATATTTTGTAAATATCACATGTTCCCATAACCATTATTCATCCTGCAGAATTATTCCTAACCCAATCGAACATGTTGTTAACCCTAACCATACACTGTTCCCTCAATCTAAATTTACAGAAGATCAGGGAGAGAGTTGGTCTTCCAATACTCGATTGTAGGGTATCTTCCACCTGATGAGAACCTCAAAGGTCCATGCAGAAATGATACATGGAGAAGAAGGCAGCTTTGAAGGACCTGAGAGAGCAAAAGTCATTTTCAATGTTAAACAACCGGGTCAGGATGAAGAGATGTATCTGAATCAGCCTTTCTCTTCTTAATATAGAGAAGATGGACCAAACCAGGCCTGTGAGAAGAGCTGTTCCCGGGTGCCTATTGTTGATATACCATTCTAACTTGTGAAACTGTCACAGAAAGTAGGGGCAGTCTCCATCTCCTGGGACCCTTAGAAGCAAATATCAGTACACACTTTCTTGGTGATGGAACACTCTGAACTTGGGATCCAGGAAGCCAGGCACCCAGAGTAAGTCCCAGTCCCAGTCCCAGTGGTCTCAATTGTTTGGATTTACCAAGGACAGAGTCAGTCTTTGTTGGTACCTACTGAAGTGATAATGGCCAAATGTCAGGAGACCTCTGAAGAGGAGCCTTTTCTGAGAAAGCAGGTAGTGGCTCAACCATGGCTCCTGACAACTTCACAGAGTTGGCGAAGGAGACCAGATCTGAGACAGAACAGGCCATTTTGGGGGAACATAGTATGGACCACCAGTCAGAGGACACTCAATATATTCACCAACATACTTGGGGGAAGGAGGTGCCGTTGTGGGTGTTGGTGTGAGTTTGTGGTTTTGTCTCTTTTCTGAGAATAGGTAGGAAAGACTGTTTGTTTGTTTGGACTGGAATGTTTCTAGAAAGTCGTTTGACAACGCTAGTGTTTCTATGTCTGTGCATTCCACTGTATCTGTGGTTGTAGACATTTGAAAAGCGAATGCATCAATGGTTGTGTCCTGTCTAGTAGAAAGCTTCCCAACATTCATACTGCACAATTTAAGAATGGAGAGAGTCTTGCCTTATGGATGGGCAACACCTACTATCTTCCTAAGTTCTTGTTTTCTTCCTGAATACTGGCCACTCTCCAGAATAGCCTCATGGTTTGGTTTCCAAGATATGTACCACCTCCAAGCTCTGTGACATGGCCATGTACTGGATAGCTGAAGAGAATAGAAGCATCTCAGAAAACTCACATATCAGTGTGACCATTAAAGTCTCAGTGGAAAAACACTGCACTGGGCCTTTTGCTTACCTATTGTTCTGTTTTCCTAAATGTCAGGAAGATCTTTGCCTCAGGAAACCCCTTTGTGAAGCCAGAAAAAAAGAGTTTTCAAATGGAAATGAATGGGCATCACCTGTGGCTCTTTGCTTAATTGCTTTGGAAAGAGATGTGGCTGAATCATCCTCTTTGCCCTGTGTGAGGCAGCGGCTTAGATTCTCAGCACCTGAGGGATCTAAAGAAAGTTTCCAAGTGTGCATGCAAAACGAAAATGGCCAAAAGAGCAGTCATTGTGGATGAAGTCTCTCGCCTTCCTCTGTAAGCTTCCTGACCTCCATCACGTGAGAATAGGGATCCTTTGTGTCAAATCAGTTCTTCAAAGCCCTACAGAGGCTAGCACATAAGGGCTTGTGTTTTCTCATGACACCAATTCACATAAAGAATATATACCACACAGTCAGTAGGCCTCAAATTAGAGAAGCAGAGCAGTATTAAGAGCAGGACTATTTGATCACTATTGGTTCACAGGAAGGGAGTCCAGGCCACCCTGACTTTAGGCAAATGAGGGGCAAGGGAGTTCATTTGGAAAACTGTCTTGGGCTGTGCCCCTCATGGAAACCTCCAGCCAGAGGTTATGAAGAGTGTCTATGTGGAAGAAGATGAGGGCCATTTGGGAGTGTTTTGGTTTTAATTGTGGTCATTTGTTTGGTGGTTGGAAGAGATGCCTAGGTCCACCTGGGCTTGAACTCTGGTGTGATTCCCCTTACAGACTGAGTTCAGGAACTGACCTCAGAGAAGTATTGCCATGAATTGTGTTGGGATTTTAGGAGACCACGCATGAGAGTTGCCTTTGGAAACTGAGATCAATGCCCAGGGTGGCTTTCCACAGAGCATTGTCAATCTCTGCCAGGGCATCACATCATTTTATACTGAAAGACTTGGCAGCCATCGTTGACAGTCAAAACACACATGGGCCTCACATTGTAGACCTCAATGGGCCTGGCTTCATGTGTCTTTTTGGCCACTCTTTGGGAAGCCTTGCCTCTGAGAATTCTCAAGAGTTTCCTTGAAATGTGCTTCCTCAAACGTTAATGGTTCCTGAATGAATTGAAACCGACAATTTCTCCAACTTCATCCTTGAAAAATGGCTAGATAAATACCATGAAATTTTTGAAATTTTCATGACCAGGTGGCACTGGAGAACCTTTCAATGTCCTCTTGCTGATGAAGTGTGTACCAGACAGTGCCTTGATTGACTAGGTTTCATGAAAATGATGTAGAACAGAGATACCAGTATGTTGGAGCCTGCTGAGTAGTGGGCCCAGAGCTGTGGTGTGCAGGTGTGTGATAAAACATCTGTGGTCACGCCATGTGTATCTGCCATTGACTTCCAAATGGCTTGTGGCTGACATTGTGCAGCCAGGAATCACTTATATGTCTGATAACTCTCCATATAAGGCATCTTGTTATATGGAGATGTTTCAGGACAATGTTCAGAATCAGGTGCAATGGTCAAGGGGACAAGCTATGTGGGATAGAAGCCTGGTTGATGCATTCTCCTGCAGACCCTGACCCATCTCATGTGAAAGAACTCCCTCCAGCACTGTGTCCCAGCTGAATTCCTTGTATTTTGTGAAGCAAATAACAAATTCCCAGTGCAGCAGCAAGAAACACCACGAAAAGTGGAGGATGACCAAATTGCTTCACAGTCCACACGGGGAGTCACTTAGCCTTCAGTGGCGACAGTTTACCTACAAAGAGTGAATTCAGCACTGCTGCCTCATGTCCTTTGAAAAACAAGAAACCATGTCCTCCAGGTCACATAGATGCAGATCCAGCTTTGATGGTCTCATTAGAAAGAAAGCTAAAGCTCCTGACAACAACATATATGTCAAGTGCCCATCGTCAGAGGCAGTTTCTAAGGAAGTCTTCAGGCTGGCAGAGCTCCTTGTTTGATAGCATTTACCTATTAGACCAGGATGCAAGAAAAGACCACTGACTCCAATTAAAATCAAGTTAAAGCAAGCTTATATTTTCCACTGCCCAGGTGGCCTCTCCCTCCCAAAACAGTGGGAACAAGACAGCCACCCAAATTTCCTACAGCCCAGGTTTATAACCCAGAATTTTACACTACAGGGGGGTTAAAATATCAGAACTTTGACAAGCATCAAACTAATCGTAGTTTATATATATATATATATATATATATATATATATATATATATATATATATATATATATATATATATATTGCTGGCCCCAACATCAGAATTTATGAAGACCATTAGAGCCTCAGAGAGGGTCATTGTCTGGCCAGGGAAGGCCAGTATTTATGAGGTGTCAATAAAGTTTCATAGAGGGCTGTTCCTGGTCAAAGAGCCAGGCATGGGTGAGTTCAAGGCCACGGGCAGGCATTGCAAGCAGGTTCAGAATTTGGTGTAATTTATAGTTAAGCCAAAATTTTCTTTTCATGGCTTTGTGGCAAGATGGATCCCAATTTTAATAAAAGATCAGGTTGGGTCTATCATTCCCCCCTTTTCTAATGTGTCCCTTTCAAATCTTTGATAGGGTAGGGGAAGAGCACTGAGGGAATTTTAATACCTCACGTAACATTCTCCATATTTTTTGAACTCACACAAAACCAGTCTCCCTGATTTTACCTGACTTAATTAATTACTTAAAATGAAAGTCTATTTATTTTTGGCTCCATTGTTGTAAGAAGAGTGGCGTCACTCATTTTGGCTTCTTCTGAGCTGAGAGAGGGTGACATGAGGGGGCACAGCATGAGGGACATGAGTTGCCTTTTAGAAGTCAGTTCGGTTTGAAGTCTGGTTGTGGTAGAACAGTTTGTAAAGTCATCTGGGGATGGGTTCTTCTATGAGAGAAACAAAAACCATGAGTACTGAATAAATGTTGCAGCTGCTGAAACAAGTCACTGTATAGATGTCCCCTCATCTGTCTTCAATATCCCCAGTTATCAGGACTTTCAACTTATTATTTAACTTTTAGTGTCACAGTTGTCCCACCCCAAAAGATACAGTTTAATAATTTAATGTCATCTGATCTTGCAAATTCCTTTTACTAGTATGACCTCTGTGTGTAATAGAGAAACCTTTAATTCTGTTAGTCAGGGCTGGATAATCATACTAGCAAACACCAAGCCTACCTGTGTAGGTTAGGAATATCTGTAGGCCTTAAACAAAAAACTTCTGCCTCTGGTAGCTCCTCTTGATAGTCTCTTTTTATTCTCATCAGGCATTCCTCTCTGAGAATCCTTCTTTGTAGCCTCCAGTCTTACTTATTTTGGGAGGCTACCATAAAGTGTATACGTTAAAATATTATTATAACTATTATTATTTAAAATGCCCAGGAATGGCTGTATTTTGGGTTTATCTGTCTTTGCTAAGAGTTTAAGATGAAGCAGTAAAACTGACTTTTGTTTCTATCTATTGTTAACAGTCAGCTGAGATTTTATGGGAGTCATTTCTGGGGAAACTTGAGAGCAGCTTCTCAGTTCTGCTAGTGCCATTTGCGCTAGGTGATTCCAGGTCTTGCTTGACCATGTGGCTTCTCTCAGAAGCATCAGGAATATCTCCCTTCTCTGATGACTCTCTTCTTCGTAGAAAATGCACTGATTGGCTTTCTGTTCTCCAGTGGCCTCATTAATCTTCCTGATCAGGAGTTTATGTGGCTGAGAGTTGCAAAGTTCTTTAGAGAAGTCTCCTGTTCCCTGGATACAAACTGACTCAGAGGGCAAGAGCCAAAATTTGTTTTATTGTCCCTTTTCATTTAAATTAAATTTTAAATCCTAATCTTAAACATCCAGCAAATAAATTTTAACAGCCTTATATTAAGAGTACTGTGCTTTAATGTCTATAATTTAAAATTATTTATCTTTTTATTATTTGGGATCTGTATTTTTCTGTCTTGTAGGTGATGCCTTATTATCTTAAATTAACCAATGTTGTGTTCAAAAGCAACTCTTTTGTAAAACACTAACAGGGAATCTTTAGTTAACTTATAAGGAAATTACAAAATAAAATTAACAAGAGTAAAAATACTTAGTTCGTGTAATAGCTACCCTGAATTTTTGGCTGAGTTATAAATTATATCCCCTTTTTGAGATCCTAGTAATCTTGACAGAAAAAAAAAAAAAAAAACTTCTGAACGTAACTTTAAATTAAATAACATCTGACCTACTGCTTTCGTAGTTATTCTCACATGTTGTAAGATGAGACACAGAGCCTTATCTCAGGTAAGGCAGGGCTCTATATAAATCTTAAGTCTTTTAGTTCTAAAGCTGATCTTTTTTTTTTTAAATATCATCTTACACAGTTTACATAAATTGTTTGAGGTCACATGAACATTAGCTAACACCATATGATATCACATTTAAAACATGAATTAAAGAAAGGCTGAAAGTTTTTAACCTTTACATAGATTAGGCGCTCATTAACTTAAAAATATATTTAAATTTTTCCCCAATGTAAAAAGTAACATAAAACTTTACATATCTTATTGATAACAAGTAAATAAATCCCCAATATATATATATTTTTTTTTACCATACAACTTCAGAACACCAGCTTGATGTAATGCTCTTTTAAAGTTTCTACCTTACAGACTTGTATACCTGGAAGATATGAGCACATTAATAGCATCACAATGACATTGATGTTTTTACATTAACCAAATTTAGCTTTTAAAGAAATTCCAGTACAGTGCTCTAAAATAGCAGTTCTTATTTAATCAGTTGTTTAATTTTTATGGTTGCTTGCTCTAGAAAAATAAAAATAAACACAATGTTATGGGTAAACTTTTGTTTTCAGAAATTTGTGTCACTTTATCACATGACTGATTTTTACAATCTTATACAGACTTTAGAACAAACTTATACAGACCTTACTAAATCAATCAGATATCTAACAAAAGTACTCATGAATGAGTAATCCCATATCAAATTTACTTCACTTATTTATCAAAATATTAGAGAAATGTATTGAACAGTGTAAACCATTTTTTTGTTAAAGGAAAAGTCCTAGAACCAAGGCATATTAGACATTTTATAGACATTAATATTTTATTAGATTTTTGAGCAGCTAGAAAAACTTGTAAGCTTGAATTTAAAGACATTTATTGTTATTTGTTTATCCAAATTTAAAGTGAACCATTTAACTCACGTGAATTAAAGATCTTCGAATCCACTTTTTAAAATTTGTTTTTATGAGTGCTTTTTTTTAATGATCGCTCCTTATATATGTTAATTTGTATATCATATATATGATATACGAACATATGGATATATGGACATACAACACATAACAAAAGTGTGCACAAATAATAATAGTAAGGCCTTGTAGCTTTTCACAGGTGAAATCTCCATTGTAATGTTTCAGAACTCCACTGTTGGTCAAAGATAGAACTGATGAGAAAAATATTAACCTAGTTCTCTAGGATCAAAATAATGAGCTCAAAAAAAATACAGAATCTAAGGGAAAAAATGAGCGTCCTAGAAAAAATGACTGGCCAGTAATTAGTAAATACCATACGATTTACCTTTTTTTTTCCCACTTAGACATCAGATCAGTCTCCTACTGAGCTTGCAGGCTTCTTTCATTTACATTTCAACATAAGTCCTGGCTGAGTTCTGGAAGGAGCTGGACAAAACTGCTATTCTGAGCGGACACCTCAGGCCTAAGGCACTTTAACCATAATTTTCAGGTGAGGATGTTGAAAATTATGATACAATTTTAAGATACAATTCAAAATTTTATACCTTAACATCTTGTTTTGTCAACAGATACCATACTATGATTTACTATCCTTGTCCAAATTAATGCACTGACACACTGTGATATTTTCCCAGGCTACCCAATTAAAAATTGGTGAAAAAAAAGACTAAATGATTGGGAAGTTACTTGCCAACTTGGAAGTAGAATTCTTTAGTTTTCCATTTTAAGTATTTAAGTTCTCTGGCATGAATTATCTGAAATCATAAACTAAAAAATTACCTAAACACGACTTTTAACTGCAAGATTGAGCAATGCTACAAAAACCCATCCAGATACCATATTGTTACAATAAAACATCATCATTTAGACACACATTCAGCTAAGATCATTCCCAAGAAACAATTTATAATATCAACACATTATTGCACATGTCTTCAATGGCCAGAAATAAAGACAAAAGACAGACAGAAAGGAGCTCCAGACTATGGCTGACAGGACAGAAGCCTTTAAAACAGCAGATAAGAGAAAAATCTCCTACACCAGTGGCATGATAGATGTCCCCACAAGGGCATCAGATGTTTTCACAGAGGGGCAACCTGAAATGTAATATCAAAGGTCTCCATGGTGACTTTACTGCATTTAGTGTCTCCTTTTTCTTTTTCTCTTTTTTAAGAAAACAGAGGTGGCATAATACTTACAGTGCAGGGAAGGAAGGAGGGAATTTACTGAAGCAACAGGACTTCGGCAGCTGCTGGGAGTCCCTCAGTCCCGTCTTTTACTTACAGGATTAGCTCCTCTGGTTTGGTTCCACCCCAAGCACGCTGAATCTCCTAACATTTCAGTAGTCAGCTCTCAAAAATTCCGGGGTCGGGGGGGTATCAAAATTCGTAACTTAAATTTCGGTTCTGGACCTTGAAGCCAATTAATACCAATTTAATATAAGGACAGGGTTTGAGAAAAAGTAAAAGGGAGGTTTACTGCTTTGCTAACAAAGGATAAAAACAGGGGACTCTGTCCAAAGTTGTGACTCTCTTGATCTGGAGGGACAAGGGGTTTTAAAGGAGCTTCACTTGTTAACCTGGGAGATACTCAGTTATTAGGTCTCCAGCAGGCATTGCGCTCTGCAGTGGGTGTGCTCCAGACAGCCAGCTAGGGGCTTCTCTCATCCTGCTTAACAAAGGGGGGTATAGTGCATCACATTTCTTTAAAACACAGTCCAAAGGGGTGACAGGCTTACATGCTTTATTACCCATTTTCACGTCCAATATCCTTAAGTTTTTACCACAGAAATCACACAACAAAACGCACAAAAACAAACAAATAAAAAACATTTAGAACACAGAACAAAACACACAAAAAAAAACAGAAACTCGGCGAATAAACAGAAAACCAGAGGAGCAATGCAGCGTCTTGCTAAAGCTCCGGGGTAGGAGCTCCTGCGTGCCAGTTGGCACCTCTCTACACTTTCAGAGGTATTCCCTACAGAAAAGAACAGAGGAAAGAAGGATTCCTATTACTGTCCCGGACAGGAGTATATGTGAGCCTTCCCAGGCCACCTCTCTGTCATCAGAAGAGTACTCCCTTAACCGGATATCAGATGTTATAAAGGCGCCTCTTACCTATGAAGGCCTCCTCCACCAGGTGCTTGATAATAGTTTTAGTGCGATGGTTCACTGCAGTGATCCAAGGACTGAAGGCTCATTCCAAGGCCTTGGAACTTGGCTCTCCAGCCTGGAGTCCTGGAGGATAGGCCAGCTTCAGAATTTCCAGCAGTCTGGCTTTGTGATCTGGTCGGGTCATGTTGCTGGGGAACTCCAAAATGTTAGTCCAGGACACAAGAAAAGACCACTGACTCCAATTAAAATCAAATTAAGGCAAGCTTAATATTTCAAGCAGCCGGGCTGCCTCTCCCTCTCAAAATGGCGGGAACAAGACAGCAACCCCACCTTTCCTACAGCCCAGCTTTATAGCCCAGAAAGTTACACAAAAGGGGGGTTACAGAAAACAGAATTTGACAAGCATCACACTAATTGTAGTTTACATTTGTTTTTTCTGGCCCCAGCATCAGAAATTATGAGGACCATTAGAGCCTCAGAGAGGGTCATTGTCTGGCCAGGGAAGGCGAATATTTATGAGGTGTCATTAAAGTTTCAGAGAGGGCCGTTATCTGGTCAGAGAGCCAGGCATGGGTGAGTTCAAAACATGCTCAGGCATTCTAAGCAGGTTCAGAATTTGCAGTAATTTATAGTAAAGCAAAAATTATCTTTTCATGGCTTTGTGGCAAGATGGCTCACAATTTTAATGAAAGATCATGTTGGGTGATCAACCCTGTCCCCTACTTTTGGAAAATCCTCTACCACCTCCAAGGTTGTGAACTCCTGAGCATTTTCCATTCCAGATATGTATTCACAGAATTTCTAACTCTTCTTCTGTAATTGCGTCTTACTTGGGGCGAAGTTAATGTCAAGCCATTGTTCTGGATGAGAGTGGGAAGAATATTGTGCAGCACATAATTGCATACACATTGGATTCACTTTCCAATTTTCCAATTGAAATACTGAATTCCTGACAATAACCCATACCCTTCTAGACGCTAACTACAAATACTAATATGATGGAGAAAAATAACCCAAACGGAATTGAAATACAAGCAGTTCAGAGGAGGCATGGTGTATATTGGACTTGCCTTTTGCAAGATAAAAGGTAGGTGTTATAAATCTAGTCATTTTTTAATTGAAATAGTTTTATATGTGTATTAAAGTTAACAAATATGTGAATTCCTATCTCCCTTTCGCTGTAACCTATTCAGCACATTAATTTTTATATACACATATAGAATCCTACCTGATATCACACGTACATTTTTGTGAGGTGCCTGACATTGCAGATACAAATTGTGAGAAGAGATTACTCCACCTAAATGCTGTTGGAACTGAAAATTCAAGCTAATGGTGAGCTTCCTAGTTGAATAACATTATACATAAATCCATGTTCAGTAAAATGAATATTTTTTGATCTGTGGATGATATATATTTCATGGTGAAATTCGATTGGCATATATAATTCTACTTTTGAATGTCTTTGTTTGTGTGTGTGTTTGTGTGTGTGTGTGTGTGTATATATATATATATATATATATATATATATATATATATATATATACAAAATAAATCTCCAGATTTTTCAAAATATGAAATATATGTGTCTTATATACACTCCCTAAATTCATTCATGTTCATGTATGTGGATTAATAATCAACTTTTCACAAGATTATTCTCAGAAATATTCATCCACCTGAAATACATATTTGTTTCCTAGTACTGAAAACTAACTTCAGTGAAAGGTGCAAACAAATCCTAGTATTTCTACATTAACTGACCTAGTTTAACATCAATGCTAGTAGATTCCTATGGGACATGATGTGTATTTTGACATTAATTATTATTCAACACTGGTACATTACTATTTCTTCAGTTTATGCACATCATAGGATATATATTTCATCCACTACTTAGCAAATTTATAGGCATTTGTTTCACTTTCAATCACTTCTTGCTCCAGAACACATGCATTTCCCTATGTTTCTTGACTGGTCTTTTCATGAGACTTTTTTCAAATATATTATTTTCAATTTCCATGATCAATTTTTAAGCAAAACTCACACATCCTTCATGATAAAACATAACCCTAAGATGACCATTAGATATATAACTGGTTGGAATGATTGATTGTGCATCTCTATAACATTTCTTATATATTTTCAGATATCCATTCAATCCATTATTTAAAGTGGATCCAGTTATATTATTTATTCCCAGTATGGTCTATTCATGCGTTATTGCTATATTCATAGACAGAGGGTATACCTATTTGTACCCCAATACAAATTTATATGTATTCCAAATATTGCTCCTGGAAATGGTGGAAGAAATACTCATGTCACGTGATATACATATACATTTTATCACAGAAATATTCTGGACACAAAAAGCAAAGGTCACACTTTCAATTGTACCAAAGCCTAAATGGAAAGTGAGCATGGATTACTAAAAACATCTATGTCCAGGTTGCCTAATGCTCTCAAATGTCAATCCTATTGGTGACTACATATTTGTTTCTTCCTAAGATTATATATTCAACCTCAAGCCTGTTGAAAAGAACTTTTTGTCCAAATCCTATACTCACTCTTCATTCTAAACCTAACGACTACCTTCCTCATCGTACTGAATATCGCTTTTTGACTGGATGTTCTCTTCAACATTCAATCATCCAAGGTACAAGGTCCTATGCCATTGTATATTGATTTATCTGAGACAACTGTGCAGCACATAACTCAAAGCTAAGTATACCACTTAAGGGTCCAATTCCCTTCTGGGCTTCAAATCTTTCCTAATTTTCTGCTTTCATACTTATATTTCACCTATATACTCTTGTAAATATCGAAGGTTGCCAATACCATTATTCATCTCGCAAAATGATTCCTAACCCAAATCAAACATGTGATTAACCCTAAACATACACTGTTCCATCAATATAACTTACAGAAGAGCAGGGACAGAGTTGGTCTTACAATATAGGAATGTAGGTGATCTTCCACCTTCTGAGAACCTCAAAGATCCATGGAGAAATGATCCTTGGAGAAGATTTATGCAGCTATGTAGGACCTGAGAGAGCAATAGAAATCTTCCATGGCAAACAACCTGGTCAGGATGAATTGATGGGTCTAATTCAGCCTCTCTTTTCTTATTGTAAAGAAGTTGGAAGAAACCAGGCCTGTGTGGAGAGCTGTACCTGGTTGCCTAAGGTTGATATTCCATTCTAACTTCTGAATGTGTCAGAGGATGTTGGGGCAGCCTCCATCTCATGGGACCCTTGGAAGCAACTGTTAGGACAAAGTGGTTTTCAAGGCAGTGACCTCATTCAGTTCCTGAAGGAAGTGACCTCTCCTCACTTCCTTGGTGATTGAATTCTCTGAACTTGGGATCCAGGAAGCCAGGCACCCAGAGCCAGTCCCAGTCCTAGTCCCATTGGGCTAACTTGTTTGCTTTTTCCAAGGACAGAGTCAGTCTTTCTTGGTACCTACTGATGTGAGGATGGCCAATTGCCAGAAGAGCTCTGAAGAGGCACCTTCCCTGAGAAAGCAGGTAGTGGCTCACCGCTGTCTCCTGACAACTTCACATAGTTGGCCAAGGAGACCAGATCTGAGAGAGGACAGGCCATTTCGGGGGAACATAATATGGCCCACCAGTCAGAAGACACTCTGGATAGTCACAGACCTACTTGGGGGAAGGAGGTGGCTTTGCCGTTGTGGGTGTGAGTTTGTGTTTTTTTTCTCATGTTCTGAGAATAGGTAGGAAAGGCGTTTTTTTCTGGTGTGGAGTGGACTGTTTCTAGTAAGTCCTTTGACATTGTGAGGGTTTCTATGTCTGTGTATCCCACTGTATCCGTGGTTGTAGACATTAGAAAAGAGAATGCATCAATGGATTTGTTTTCTCTAGTAGAAAGCTTCCCCACATTAATACTGCCCAATAGATTAATGGACTTCACTTTGCCTTATGGATGGGCAACACCTACTGTCTTCTTAAGTTACTGTTTTCTTCGTGAATTCTGGCCACTCTACAGAATACGCTCATGGTTTTGTGTCCCAGATATGTAACACCACAAGGCTCTGTGACATGGCCATGTACTGCATAGCTGAAGAGATTGAGAGCATCTCAGAAAACTCAGATATCAGTGTGACCAGTAAAGTCTCAGTGAAGAAACCCTTCTTGGGCCATTTGCTTACTTGTGTTTCAATTACCCTGAATTTCAGGAAGGTCTTTGCCTCATGCCAACCCTTTGTGAAGCCTGAAGAAAACTGTTTTCATATGGAAATGAATGGGCTTCACCTGTGGCTCTTTGCTTAATTGCTTTGGAATGGGATGTGTCTGAATCAGTCTCTGGTCCTTGTGTGAGGCTGTGACTTAGATTCTCAGCACCCAATGGATCTAAAGAAAAATCCCATGTGCTTCCCAAACCGAAATGGCCAAAAGAGAAGTCATTGTGGATGAATTTTTTTGCCTTCTTGTTTTAGGTTCCTGACCTCCATTAAGTGAGAATAGGGATTCTTTGGATTAAATGAGTTCTTCAAATCCCTGCAGAGGCTTGCCCATATGTGCTTGGGTTTTCTAATGACTCCAAATCACATAAAGAATCTATACCTCACAGCCAGTAGGCCTCAAATTGGAGAAGCGGAACACTTTAACAGCAGGAATATTTGATCACTCCAGGTTCACAGGAGGAGTGTCCAGGCCACCATGATTTTAGGCAAATGAGGGGCAAGTGAGCTTATTTTGGACACTTTCTTAGGCTGTGCCCCTCATAGAAATCTCCAGCCAGAGGTTATGATGAGTGTCTATATGGAAGAAGATGAGGGCCCTGTGGGAGTGTTTTGATTTTAATTGTGGTCATTTTTGTGGTGGTTGGAAGGAATGACTGGTTCCACCTGGGCTTGAACTCTGGCGTGATTCCCCTTAGAGACTGAGTTCTGGAACTGAACTCAGAGAAGTATTGCCATGAATTGTGTTGGGATTTTAGAAGGCCATGCATGAGACTCACCCATGGAAACTGAGATCTAGGCCCAGGGTGTCTTTCCACAAAACAATGGGAACCTCAGCCAGGATATCACATGATTTTATTCTGAAAGATTGGCAGGTATAGTTGAGAGTCAAAACACACATGGACCTCACATTGTAGGCCTCAATTTGCCTGGCTTCATGTGACCTTTTGGTAACTCTTTGAGAAGCCTTGCCTGTGAGTGTTCTCCAGAGCTTTCATTGAAATGAGCTTTCTCAACACTTAATGGTTCCTGAATGATTTGAAACCCACAGTGTCTCCAACTTAATCTTTGAAAAATGGCTAGATAAATACCATGAAATTTTTGAAATTTCCATGACCAGGTGGCACTGGAGAATCTTTGGAATCCTGTGGTTGATCATGTGTATACCAGAGAATGCCTTGTTTTACTGGGTTTTATGAAAATGGTGTAGAACAGAGATGCCAGTAATTTGTATCCTGCTGATTAGTGGGCCTAGAGCAGTGGTGGGCAGGTGTGTGATAAAACACCATGGTGGGGCCATGTGGATCGGCCATTGGCTTCCAAATGGATTATGACTGACATAGTGCAGAAATCAGACACTTATATGTAAAGGCATTTTTTATATGGAGAGGTTTCAGGGCAATGTTCAGAATCAGTTTACTATGGTTATTGGGGCAAGCTGTGTGGGATAGAAGCCTGGTTGGTGCATTCTCCTGCAGACCCTGACCCACCACACGTGACAGAACTCCCTTCAGCACTGTATCCTAGTAGAACTCCTTGTATTTGGTGAAGCAAATACCAAATTCCCAGTGCAGCAGCAAGAAACACCACGAAAAGTGGAGGATGACCAAATGTCTTCACAGTCCACACGAGGAGACACTTAGCCTCCAGTGGCCACAGTTTACATACAAAGAGAGAATTCAGCACTGCTGCCTCATGGTCATTGGAATATAAGAAACCATGTCTTCCAGGTCACATAGATGCAGACCCATTTTGATGGTCTCACTACAAAGGAAGTTAAAGCTCATGACAACAACATATATTTCAAGTGCCCAACCTCAGAGGCAGTTTTTCAAGAAGTCTTAGGCCAGCAGAGCTCCATGTTTGCGGAGTGTTTACACTGTTCTTTACTTTTGGAAACTCCTCTACCACCACCAAGGTTGTGAACTCCCGAGCATATTCCATTCCAGATATGTATTCACAGATTTTCACACTTTTCTACTCTAATTGTGTCTTACTTGGGCCAAGGTAATATCAAGGCATTGTTCTGAATGTGAGTGGGAAGATTTTTGTGTAGCACATATTTACATACACATTCGATTCATTTTTCAATTTTCTATTTGAAATACTGAAGCCCTGAAACTAACACATACCCTACTATACTCTGACTAATAATTCTAATATGATGGTGAAAAATAACCCAAACAGAATAGAAATACAAGCAGTTCAGAGGAGGCATGGTGTATTGTTACAATTGCCTTTTGCATTATATAGTGTAGGAGTTATAAATCTAGTCATTTTTTTGTTGAAATAGTTCTACATGTGTTTTTAAAATTAACAAATATGTGAATTCCTGTCTCCCTTTCTCTGTAGCCAATTCAGCACATGTATTTTTATATGCACATATAGAATTCTACCTGGTACCACACGTACATACTTGTGAGGTAACTGAATTGGCAGATGCAAATTGTGAGAAAGGATAACTCCTCCTAAATGCTGTTGGAACTGAAAATTCAACCTATGGGTGAGCTTCCTAGTTGAATAACATTATACATTATACATTAATCCATGTTCAGTAAAATGAATATTTTTCGATCTGTGGATTATATATATTTCATGATGAATTTCGATTGGCATATATATTGCTACTTTTTTTCTTTTATTGGTTGCTCAAAACATTAAAAATCTCTTGACATATAATATTTCATACATTAGATTCAAGTGGCTTATGAACTCCCATTTTTAGCCCAAATAGAGATTACAGAATCACATCGATTACACATCCACATTTTTACATAATGCCCTATTAGCTAGTCTTGTATTCTGCTACCTTTCCTATACTCTAATATCTCCCCTCCCCTTCCTTCCGATCTTCTCTTTTTTCCCCATCTACTGTAATTTATTTCACTCCATGTTTATTTTCCCATTCCACTCACAACAATATGTAATTTTGTGTAACAATGAGGGTCTCCCTCCATTACCATGCAATTTCCCTTTTCTCTCACTTACCCTCCCACCTCATGTCTCTGTTTAAAGTTAATCTTTTCTTCCTGCTATTGCTCCCTGCTCTGTTCTTAGTTGCTCTCATTATATCAAAGAAGACATTTGGTATTTATTTTTTAGGGATTGGCTATCTTCACTAAGCATAATCTGCTCCAGTGCCATCCATTTTTCTGCAAATTTTATGATTTTGTCATTTGTTAGTGCTGCGTAATACTCCATAGTGTATAAATGCCACATTTTTTTTATCCATTCATCTATTGAAGGGCATCTGGGTTGGATCCACAGTGTATCAATTGTGAATTGTACTGCTATGAAAATCCATGTGGTAGTATCCCTGTATTACTCTCTTTTAAGGTCTTCAGGGAACAGTCAGAGAAGGTCAATAGCTGAGTCAAATTGTGGTTCCATTCACAGCTTTCCCAGGAATCTCCATACTGCTTTCCAAATTGGCCACACCAGTTTACAGTCCCACCAGCAATGTACAAGAGTATCTTTTACCCCACATCTTTGCCAGCACTTGTTGTTGTTTGACTTCATAATGGCTACCAATTTACTGGAGTGAGATGGTATCTTAGGGTGATTTTGATTTGAATTTCTCTGACTGCTAGAAATGGTGAGCATTTTATTATGTACTTGATGAATGATTGTATGTCCTCCTCTGAGAAGTGTCTGCTCAAGTCCTTGACCCATTTGTTTATTGGGTTATTTGTTATCTTATTGTCTAATTTTTTGAATTCTTTGTATATTCTGGATATTAGGCCTCTATCTGAAGTGTGAGGAGTAAAAATTTGTTCCCATGATGTATGCTCCTTATTTACCTCTCTTATTCTTTCTCTTGCTGATAAAAAACTTTTCAGTTTAAGTAGTCCCATTTGTTGATTCTTGTTATTAACTCTTGTGCTATGGATGTCATATAAAGGAATTTGGAGCCCGACCCCATAATATGTAGATCAGAGCCAACTTTTTCTTCTATCAGACACAGAGTCTTTGATTTGATATCTAGCACCTTGATCCACTATGAGTTAACTTTTGTGCATGGCGAGAGAAAGGAATTCAGTTTCATTTTGTTGCACATGGATTTCCATTTTTCCCAACACCATTTGTTGAAGATACTATATTTCCTCCATTGCATACTTTTAGCTCCTTTATCAAATATAAAATAGTTGTAGCTTTTTGGATTAATCTCTGTGTCCTCCATTCTGTACCATTGGTCCACCCGCCTGTTTTGGTACCAGTACCATGCTGGTTTTTTTTAATTAATTTTATTGTAGGTTGTTCAAAACATTTCATAGTTCTTGATATATCATATTTCACACTTTGATTCAAGTGGGATATGAGCTCCCATTTTTACCCCATATACAGATTGCAGAATCACATCAATTGCACAACCATTGATTTACATATTGCCATTCTGGTGACTGTTGTATTCTGTTGCCTTTCCTATCCTCTACTATCCCCCCTCCCCCCTCCCCTCCCCTCTTCTCTCTCTACCTCCTCTACTGTAATTCATTTCTCCCCCTTATATTTTTCCTCCTTTCCCCTCATTTCCTCTTGTATGTAATTTTGTATACCCCTGAGGGTCTTCTTCCATTTACATGCAATTTTCCTTCTCTCTCCCTTTCCCTCCCACCTCTCATCCCTGTTTAATGTTAATCTTCTTCTCATGCTCTTCGTCCCTACTCTGTTCTTAGTTACTCTCCTTATATCAAAGAAGATATTTGGCATTTGTTTTTAAGGGATTGGCTAGCTTCACTTAGCATAACGTGCTCTAATGCCATCCATTTCCCTCCAAATTCTATGATTTTGTCATTTCTTACTGCAGAGTAATATTCCATTGTGTATAAATGCCACATTTTTTTATCCATTATTTTATTGAAGGACATCTATGTTGGTTCCACAGTCTTGCTATTGTGAATTGTGCTGCTATGAACATGGATGTAGCAGTGGCCCTATAGTGTGCTCTTTTTAGGTCTTTAGGGAATAGACCGAGAAGGGGAATAGCTAGATCAAATGGTGGTTCCATCCCGAGCTTTCCAAGAAATCTCCATACTGCTTTCCAAATTGGGCGCACCAATTTGCAGTCCCACCGGTAATGTACAAGAGTACACTTTTCCCGACATCCTCGCCAGCACTTGTTGGTGTTTGACTTCCTAAAGGCTGCCAATCTTACTGGAGTGAGATGGTATCTTAGGGTGGTTTTTATTTGCAATTCTCTGACTGCTAGAGATGGTGAGCATTTTTTCATATACTTCTTGATTGATTGTATGTCCTCTTCTGAGAAATTTCTGTTCAGGTCCTTGGCCCATTTGTTGATTGGGTTATTTGTTATCTCATTGTCTAATTTTTTTAGTTCTTTGTTTATTCTGGATATTAGGGCTCTGTCTGAAGTGTGAGGAGTAACGATTTGTTCCCAGGACGTAGGCTACCTATTTACATCTCTTATTGTTTCTTTTGCTGAGAAAATAACTTTTTAGTTTGAGTAAGTCCCATTTGTTGGTTCTAGTTATTAACTGTTGTGCTATGGGTGTCCTATTTAGGAATTTGGATCCCAACCCCACAGTATGTAGATCATAGCCAACTTTTTCTTCTATCAGACGCCATGTCTCTGATTTGATATCAAGTTCCTTGATCCACTTTGAGTTAACTTTTGTGCATGGTGAGAGAAAGGGATTCAGTTTCATTTTGTTGCATATGGATTTCCAGTTTTCCCAACACCATTTGTTGAAGATGCTAGCCTTCTTGCATTGCATGCTTTTAGCCCCTTTATCGAATATAAGATAGTTGTAGTTTTGTGGATTTGTTTCTGTGTCCTCTATTCTGTACCATTGGTCCACCCGCCTGTTTTGGTACCAGTACCATGCTGTTTTTGTTTCTATTGCTCTGTAGTATAGTTTGAAGTCTGGTATAGCTATACCGACTGATTCACACTTCCTGCTTAGCAATGTTTTTGCTATTCTGGGTCTTTTATTTTTCTATATGAATTTCATGATTGCTTTCTCTATTTCTACAAGAAATGCCATTGGGATTTTGATTGGCATTGCATTAAACCTATTGAGAACTTTTGTTAATATCGCCATTTTGATGATGTTAATTCTACCTATCCATGAACAGGGTATATTTTTCCATCTTTTAAGATCTTCTTCAATTCTCTCTTTAGGGTTCTGTAGTATTCATTGTATAAGTCTTACACCTCTTTTGTTAGGTTGATTCCCAAGTACTTTATTTTTTCTGAGGATATTGTGAATGGGGTGGTTGTCCTCATATATATTTTAGAGGATTTGTCGCTGATATACAGGAATGCCTTTGATTTATGCGTGTTGATTTTATATCCTGCCACTTTGCTGAATTCATTTATTAGCTCTAATAGTTTCTTTGTAGACCCTTTTGGGTCTGCTAGGTATAGAATCATGTCATCTGCAAATAGTGATAATTTGAGTTCTTCTTTTCCTATTTTTATGCCTTTAATTTCTTTTGTCTGTCTAATTGCACTGGCCAGTGATTCGAGAACTATGTTGAACAGAAGTGGTGAGAGAGGGCATGCCTGTCTTGTACCAGATTTTAGAGGGAATGCCTTCAGTTTTTCTCCATTCAGAATGATGCTAGGCTGAGGCTTAGCATAGATTTCTTTTACAATATTGAGGTATGTTCCTGTTATCCCTAGTTTTTCTAGAGTTTTGAACATAAAGGGATGCTGTACTTTGTCGAATGCTTTTTCCGCATCTATCGAGATGATCATATGGTTCTTATTTTTAAGCCTATTGATGTGGTGAATAACATTTATTGATTTTCGTATATTGAACCAACCTTGCATCCCAGGGATAAATCCTACCTGATCATGGTGCACAATTTTTTTGATATGTTTTTGTATCCGGTTTGCGAGAAGTTTATTGAGCATTTTTGCATCTAGGTTCATTAGAGATATTGGTCTGTAGTTTTCTTTTTTTGGAGTGTCTTTGTCTGGTTTAGGAATCAGGGTGATGTTGGACTCATAGAATGAATTTGGAAGTTCTCCCTGTTTTTCATTTTCCTGAAATAGCTTGAAAAGTATTGGTATTAGTTCCTCTTTAAAGGTTTTGTAAAACTCTCCTGTATACCCATCCGGTCCTGGGCTTTTCTTAGTTGGTAGTCTTTTGATGGTTTCTTTATTTCCTCAGTTGATATTTGTCTGTTTAGGTTGTCAATATCCTCCTAACTCAATCTGGGCAAATCATATGACTTAAGAAATTTATCGATGCCTTCACTATCTTCTAATTTATTGGAGTATAAGGATTCAAAATAATTTCTGATAATCTTCTGTATTTCTGAAGTGTCTGTTGTGATATTGCCTTTTTCATCCCATATGCGAGTAATTTGAGTTCTCTCTCTTCTTCTCTTCATTAGCGTGGCTTAGGGTCTGTCAATTTTGTTTATTTTTTCAAAGAACCAACTTTTAGTTTTGTCAATTTTTTCAACTGTTTCTTTTGTTTCAATTTCATTAATTTTTGCTCTGATTTTAATTATTTCTTGTCTTCTACTTTTTTGCTGTTGTTTTGCTCTTCTTTTTCTAGGACATTGAGTTGAAGTATTAGATCATTTATTTGTTGGTTTGTTTCTTTTTTTAAGGAATGAACTCCAAGCAATAAATTTTCCTCTTAGAACTGCTTTCAATGTGTCCCATAGATTCCGATATGTTGTGTCTGTGTTTTCATTTATCTCTAAGAATTTTTTAATATCCTCCTTGATGTCTTCTATAACCCATTTATCATTCAGTAACCTATTTTTCATTCTCCAATTGATGCATGATTTTTCCTTACTTCTTTTATCGTTGATTTTCAATTTCATTTCATTATGTTCAGATAAGATGCATGGTATTATCTCTACTCCTTTATATTGTCTAAGAGTTGCCCTGTGACATAATATATGATCTATTTTTGAGAAGGATCCAAGTGCTGCTGAGAAAAAAGTGTAACTGCTTGATCTTGGGTGGTATATTCTATATATGTCAATTAAGTCTAGGTTATTAATTATGTTATTGAGTTCTATAGATTCCTTATTCAACTTTTCTTTGTAAGATCTATCCAGTGGTGAGAGAGGTGTGTTGAAGTCTCCCATAATTATTGTATGGTGGTCTATTAGACTCTTGAACTTGAGAAGAGTTTGTTTGATGAACATAGCTGCACCATTGTTTGGGGCATATATATTTATGATTGTGATGTCTTGTTGGTGTATGGTTCCCTTGAGCTGTATGTAGTGTCCCTCTTCATCCCTTTTGATTAACTTTGGCTTGAAATCTATTTTATTTGATATGAGTATGGACACTCGTGCTTGTTTCCGAAGTCCATAAGAGTGATATGATTTTTCCCAACCTTTCACCTTCAGTCTATGTATGTCTTTTCCTATCAAATGCGTCTACTGAAGGCAGCATATTGTTGGGTCTTGTTTTGTGATCCATTCTACTAGCCTGTGTCTCTTAATTCGTGAGTTTAAGCCATTAACATTTAGGGTTATTATTGAGATATGGGTTGTTCTTCCAGTCATATTGGTTTATTTATGTTACTAAACATGGTTTGTTTTCCTCTTTGATTATTCCCCCTCTTTACTGTACTCCCTCCCGCTGTTGGTTTTCATTGTTATTTTCCATTTCCTCTTCCTGCAATGTTTTGCCGAGGATGTTTTGAAGAGATGGTTTTCTAGCTGCAAATTCTTTTCACTTTTGTTTATCATGGAAGGTTTTAATTTCATCTTCCATACTGAAGCTTAATTTTGCTGGATACACAATTCTTGGTTGGAACCCATTTTCTTTCAGTGTTTCAAATATGTTATTCCAGGATCTTCTAGCTTTCAGAGTCTGTGTTGAAAGATCAGCTGTTATCCTGATTGGTTTACCCCTAAATGTAATCTGCTTCCTTTCTCTTGTAGCTTTTAAAATTCTCTCCTTATTCTGTATGTTGGGCATCTTCATTATAATGTGTCTAGGTGTGGATCTCTTATGATTTTGCACATTCGGCGTCCCGTAGGCTTCTAGGATATGGGATTCTGTCTCATTCTTCAAGTCTGGGAAGTTTTCTCGTATTATTTCATTGAATAGATTGCTCATTGCTTTTGTTTGGAACTCTATACCTTCCTGTATCCCAATGACTCTTAAGTTTGGTCTCTTTATGTTATCCCATATTTCTTGAATGTTCTGCTCATGGTTTCTTAACAGCTTTGCTGAGCTGTCTATGTTCTTCTCCAGTTGAAATACTTTGTCTTCATTTTCTGATGTTCTATCTTCTAAGTGTTCTACTCTGCTGGTAGTATTCTCAATTGAGTTTTTAATTTGGTTTATTGTTTCCTGCATTTCCAGGATTTCTGTTTGTTTGTTTTTTATAACCTTGATCTCCCTGTATAATTGATCTTTTGCTTCTTGTATTTGTTTATGTAATTCATTTTCGAAGTGCTCGAAGTGGTC
Organism: Callospermophilus lateralis; assembly: GCF_048772815.1. Classification (NCBI taxonomy): domain Eukaryota; kingdom Metazoa; phylum Chordata; class Mammalia; order Rodentia; family Sciuridae; genus Callospermophilus; species Callospermophilus lateralis. Next base: position 98,894 of record NW_027512618.1, on the reverse strand, counting down.
TTTCATTGTCTGATTATGCTGTCTAATGTCTTCCTTGAGACTCCAGATAATCTGAAGCATGTATATCCTGAATTCTTTATCTGACATTCCATCTGCTGCAGATATTACCTCTTCTAAAGTTGAGTTGACCTGCATTGCTTGTGGTCCTTTCTTTCCTTGTCTTTTCATACTGATCGCGTTTCTTTCTGCTTGGTGAAACTGTTGTGTTATTGATTTTCCCCCTATATATTTATATTGCTCTTGTATAGTTGCAAAGTCTCCCTCGCAGGCTTTGGCGGTGGTTCTGCCCCTCCTCCAATTGGGGCAATGTGCCTACTACGCCGGTAGGCTGCTGTGCCTCTACTTTCGGTGGGCCTGTTCTTTCGGTGGTCACAGGTTTGCCTACCTTGCAGGCGTGAGCAGCGGCTCTGCACCTCCGCTGGCCGCTAGGCCTGTTCTGTCTGTCGTTTGCAGGTCTGTCTACCTAACAGGTGCTGGTGGCGGCTCTGCACCTCCCCCAACCGGGGTGATGTGTCAGACGGCCACTGGGCCTGTTTTGTCAGTGGTCACGGTATCGCCTACCTTGCAGGTGGGTGGGGCAGCTGTGCCCCTCTGTAGGTTTCTGGGCCTGACCTGCCGGTGGGTCGCAGGTCGTTTATTTTTTAGTTCTAGTAGTTTTTGTACACCTTTTTGTGTCTTCTATGTATAGAATAATGTCACCCGAAAATAGTGATAATTTGCGTTCTTATTTTCCTATTTTTATGCCTTTTATTTGTTTAGTATGTCTAATTGCTCTGGCCAGTGTTTCGAGAACTATATGGAATAGAAGTGGTGAGAGAGGGCATCCCTGTCTTGTTCCAGATTTTAGAAGAAATGCCTTCAATTTTTCTCCATACATAATGATGCTAGCCTGAGGCTTAGCATAGATAGCTTTTACAATGTCGAGGTAACTTCCTGTTATCCCTATTTTTTCTAATGTTTTGAACATAAAGGGATGCTGTACTTTGTCAAATGCTTTTTTTGCTTCTATCGAGATGATCATATGGTTCTTATCTTTAAGACTATTGATGTGGTGAATAACATTTATTGATTTCCGTATATTGAACCATCCTTGCATCCCAGCTATGAATCCTACTTGATCATGGTGCATAATTTTTTTGATGTGCCTTTGTATTCGATTCACCAGAGTTTTATTGAGAATTTTTGCATGTAGGTTCATCAGATATATTGGTCTGTAGTTTTCTTTCTTTGAGGTGTCTTTTTCTGATTTCGGAATCAGCGTGATGTTGGCCTCATAGAATGAATTTGGAAGAGCTCCCTCTTTTTCTCTATGCTGAAATAACTTGAAAAGTATTAGTATTAAATCTTCTTTAAATGTTTTGTAAAACTCCGCTGTATAGCCATCCGTTCCTGGGCTTTTCTTGGTTTGTAGTCTTTTGATTGCTTCTTCTGTTTCATCCATTGACATTGGTCTGTTTAAATTGTGTGTATCCTTCTGACTCAGTCTGGGAATATCATATGACTTAAGAAATTTATCGATGTCTTCACTATATTCTATTTTATTGGAAAATAGGTTTTCTAAATAATTTCTAATTGTCTTCTGTATTTCGGAAGCATCTGTTGTAATATTGCCTTTTTCATCCCATATGTTAGTAATTTGAGTTCTCTCTCTTCTTCTCTTCATTAGCATGCCTAAGGGTCTGTCGAACATATTTATTTTTTCGAAGAACCACCTTTTAGTTTTGTTAATTTTTTCAATAGTTTCTTTTGTTTCAATTTCGTTGATTTCTGCTCTGATTTTAATTATTTCTTGCTTTCAGCTACATTTTTTGTTGTTTTGCTCTTCCTTTTCTAGGGCTTTGAGTTGAAGTGTGAGCTCATTTATTTGTTCGTTTTTACTTTTTTTCAGGAATGACCTCCAGGCGATGAATTTCCCTCTTAAAACTGCTTTCATTGTGTCCCATAGATTCTGATATATTGCGTCTGTATTTTCATGTATCTCTAAGAATTTTTTGATTTCCTCCTTTATATCTTCTGTAACCCACTGATCATTCAGTAACATATTGTTCATTTTCCATGTGATGTAGGATTTTTCCTTCTTTTTTTTATCATTGGTTTCCAGTTTCATTCCATTATGATCAGAAAAAATTCATGGTATTATCTCAACCCCTGTATATTTACTGAGGGTTGCCCTATGACATAATATATGGTCTATTTTTGAGAAGGATCCACGTGCTACTGAGAAAAAAGTATATCCACTTGATGATGATTGATATATTTGATATATGTCAGTTAAGTCTAGGTTATTGATTGTGATATTGAGTTCTATAGTTTCTTTATTCACTTTTGTTTGGAGGATCTGTCCAATGGTGAGAGAGGTGTGTTGAAGTCACCCATAATTATTGTGTTGTGCTCTATTTCATTCTGGAACTTGAGGTGAATTTGTTTTTTGAACATTGCAGCACCATTATTTGGTGCATAAATATTGATAATTTTTATGTCTTGCTGATGAATGGTTCCTTTTAACAGTATATAATGTCCTTTCTTATCCCTTTTGATTAAATTATTCTTGAAGTCGATTTTATTCGATATGAGCATGGCCACCCCTGCTTGCTTATGGGGAGCGTTGCATGGTATATTTTTTCCAAAACTTGCACCTTCAGCCTGTGTATGTCTTTTCCATTCAGATGTGCCTCCTGGAGGCAACATATTGTTGGATTCATTTTTAATCCAAGTTACCAGCCTATGTCGCGTTATTGGAGAGTTTAAGCCATTAACATTTAGAGTCACTATTGATATATGGTTTGTACTGCCGCTCATGATTGATGATTCATCTTTTTTTTTTTTTTAATTTAGTTTGTTTCTCCATGATTAGCTTTTCCCCCACCCTCATTCATTACTGAGGCACTTCCCACTGATGGTTTTGGTTGTTGATTTTCATTTCTTCTTCGTGTATTGTTTTGCTCAAGATGCTTTGCAATGCTGGTTTTCTCACTACAAATTTTTTTACCTTTTGTTTATCATGAAATATTTTTATTTCATCGTCATACCTGCAGCTTAATTTTGCTGGATACAGAATTCTTGGTTGGCATTCATTGTCTTTCAGTGTTTGAAATACGTTGTTCCAGGATCTTCTCGCTTTCAGCGACTGTGATGAAAAATCCATTCTCAACCTTATTGGTTTACCCCTTAATGTAATCTGCCTCCTTTCTCTTAGAGCTTTTAATATTTTCTCTTTGTTTTGTATATTGGATATCTTCATAACAATGTGTCTTGGTGTTGGTCTACTGTGATTTTGTGTGCTCCGTGTCCTGTAAGCATGTCCAATTTGTATATCCATTTACTTTGTATTTCTGGAAATATTTCTGTAATTATTTCATTCAATAGATTACTAATTCCCTTGGTTTGAATCTGTGTACCTATCCAGATGACTCATTAATTTTTTTTTTATGTTATCCCATATCTCTTGGATGTTTTACTCATGATTTTTTACCAGCCTTTCTGTGTTGGCTAGATTCATTTCAAGATGATATATTTTGTCTTCATTATCTGACATTCTGTCTTCTACTTGCTCCACAGTGTTAGTGATACTCTCAATTGACTTTTTAATTTGGTTTATCGTTTCCTTCATTTCTAGAATTATTGTTTGATTTTTTTATAATCTCTATCTCCTGATAAAGATGCATAACTTCTTCTTTTATCTGTTTATGTAATTCATTTTCAATGTGTTCTTTCACTGTTTGGATTTGCTGTCTCGTATCCTCTTTAAGTTTCAATTCCATCTGTCTAAGGTATTCCTTGAGTTCTTTATATGACCATTTTTCTGATGACTATAGGTCCTCCTGAATATTTTGGCTGTCCTTCGTTGTTTGTACTTATTTTCTTCCTTGATTTTTTGTGCTGCTCATGTTACTTCTTGCTCTGTTTGACTGTTGAGTTACTGCTTACTCTTATAAATTTATTTGATGCTTGGAAGAAAAGATATTAGAAGGAAAGGGAAGAAGTCACTAAAGAGAATGAGAGTAGGCAGGTAGAATTCGAGGAAGGGGAAATCAGAAAATTGAAAAGAAATGATAAGACAAAAGAAAAAATAGAAAAGAAAGAAAGAAAGAAAAAAATTTAAAAATAATGATCATTTAAAAGATGTAAATTAAAGTTTAAAATAATAATAATAATAAAATAAAAATATTTAAAAAATGAAAACATATTAAAAAGTTAAAGTACAACAACAAAAAATATGAATTTACATAAAGAATCTAAACCCCACACTCAGTAGGCCTCAAATTGGAGAAGTAGAGCAGTATTAACGCCAGGCCTATTTTTTCACTTCTGTTTCACATGAAGGCAGTCCAGACAACCCTGATGTTAGGCAAATGAGGGGCAAGGGAGCTTATTTTGGACACGGACGTGGGCTGTGTACCTCATGGAAACCTCCAGCCGGAGGTTATGATGAGTGTCTACATGGAAGAAGATGAGGGCCATGTTGGGGTGTTTTGGTTTTAACTGTGAACATTTGTATGGCGGTAGGAAGAGATGACTGGGTACACCTGGGCTTGAACTCTTGTGTGATTCAACATAGAGACTGAGTTCTGGAATTGACCTCAGAGAAGTATTGCCATGGATTGTGTTGGGCTTTTAGAAGGCCATGCATGAGAGTCGCCCTTGGAAAGTGAGATCTACGCCCAAGTTGGCTTTCCACAGAGCAAAGGGAATCTCAGCCAGGATATCACATGATTTTATTCTGAAAGACTTGGCAGCCATAGTTGAGAGTGAAAACACACATGGACCTCACATTGTAGACCTCAATGGGGCTGGCTTCATGTGACCTTTTGGCCACCCTTTGGGAAGCCTTGCCCCTGAGAGTTCTCCAGAGCTTTCATTGAAGTGAGCTTACTCAACATTTAATGGTTAATGAATGAATTGAAACCCACAGTGCCTACAACTTCTTCCTTGAATAATGGCTAGATGAATACCATGAAATTTTTGAAATTCCCAAGACTAGGTGTCACAGGAGAACCTTTGGATGTCCTCTAGCTGATCATGAGAATACAAGACATTGCCTTTATTGACTGGGTTTCATGAAAATGGTGTATAACAGAGATGCAAGTAAGTTGGAACCTGCTGAGTAGTGTTCCTAGAGCCGTGGTGGGCAGGTGTGTGATAAAATATCTCTGGTGTGGCCATGTTTATCGGCCATTGGTGTCCAAATAACTTGTGACTGACATTTTGCAGCCAGTAGACCCTTATATGTAAAAGAATCTTGTTATGTGGAGAGGTTTCAGGGCAATGTTCAGAATCAGGTTGCTATGGTCAATGTTGCAAGCTATGTGGGATAGAAGCCTGGTTGGTGCATTCTCCAACAGAACCCAACCCACCACAACTGAAAGAACTTCCTACAGCACTGTGTCCCAGTTGAACTCTTTTTATTTCATGAAGCAAATACCACACTCCTAGTGCAACAGCAAAAAACACCACAAAGAGTGGAGGATGACCAAATGGCTTCACAGTCCAGATGAGGAGACACTTGCCCTCAGTGGCCACAGTTTACCTACAAAGAGAAAATTCAGCACTGCTGCCTCATGTTCATCGGAAAATAAGAAACCATGTCATCCATGTCACATAGATGCAGACCCAGCTTTGATGGTCTCACTACAAAGGAAGCTAATGCTCCTGACAACAAAATATATTTCAAGTGCTCACCCTCAGAGGTAGTTTCTCCAGATATTAGGCCAGCAGAGCTTCATGTTTGTGGAGTGTTTACCCTGTCCCTTACTTTTGGAAACTCCTCTACCACCTCCAAATTTGTGAACTCCTGAGCATTTTCTATAACAGGTATGTATTCACAGATTTTCTAACTCTTCTCCTCTAATTGTGTCTTACATGGGGCGAAGGTAATGCCAAGGCATTGTTCTGAATGAGAGTGGGAAGATTTTTGTGTAGCACATATTTGCATACACATTGGATACATTTTCCAATTTTCCATTCGAAATACTGAATCCCTGACACTAACAAATTCCCTTCTAGACTTTTACTTCTAATCTTAATATGATGGAGAAAAATAACCCAAACAAAATAGAAATACAAGAGGTTCACAGGAGGCATGGTGTATAGTTGGACTTGCCTTTCCTATGATAAATGGTAGGTGCTATAAATCTAGCAAATTTTAATTGAAACAGTTCTTTATGTGTTTTAAAAGTTAACAAATATGTGAATAACTGTCTCCCTTTCTCAGTAGTCTATTCAGCACATGTATTTTTTTATGCACATATTGAATTCTACCTGGTATCACACATACATTTTGTGAGGTGGCTGACTTGGCAGATACAAACTGTAAGAAAAGATCACTTCTACTAAACGTTGTTGGAACTGAAAATTCAACATATGGGTCAGCTTTCTAGTTGAACAACATAAATTGATGTTCAGGAAAATGAGTATTTTTGGATCTGTGGATGATATATATTTCATGGTGAATTTCAATTGGCATACATAATGCTACTTTTTAATGTCTCTCTCTGTGTGTGTATCTATCTATATATATATATATATATATATATATATATATACGTATTCACTCTCCAGATTTTTCAAAATATGAAATGTATTTGTCTTATTTTACACTCCCTAAATTCATTCATATTTATGTATGTGGATTTATAATCAACTTTTCACAAGTTTATTCTCAGAAATATTCATCCACCTGAAATACATATTCATTTCCAGTACTGAAAACTAACTTCAGGGGATCATATGATGGCAGCGAAAGGAGTGCATCAACCCCATAAACAGCATCACTGTGCAAGAGAATGACGAATTTCCAGCAAAATTTGGGTGCTCCAAAACCTAGTGGAAGTATTTCCATCTCATGAGGATTAGCTACGGGGCTCAAACGTGAGTGATTTTTCCGCATAGAGCGTCATGCTGCTTATTCAGCAAATCGCCCTGCGGCTAGAGTCTGTGACGCATGCTGGCAAACAATGAGATAGCAACAGAAATATTCAGTGGTGCGGATTCTGTGGGCTCCTGCCAGCTGTACAATCACTGTGCTCATTGCTGAATTCTGGGTTTGAGACCGGGGAAGGACGCGGTCCAATTCGGTTTTCCACACCAGTCAGACCACAGAGGAAGCCAGGGGCCACCATCTTGGAGAGCTGACGTCACCATTCCTGTTTTCAACTCATAGCAGCTCATTCAGCTATAGAACAGGTAATCTCAGGCTGCCATTCGCCTGTGTCTCGGAGACAAATTACTCAGGCCTGTTCTTATCAGAACATACACCAAGCCCAGAGCGGCCGAATTCTGGCTCCTGGAACTGATCAGGCCCAGGGCTAAAGAACCCGTGGAAACTCCTTCTCGGTCTAGGTCTTGCTGAATACTGTGGAGGTAAATACCTACCTAGCCTTCATAGGCAGTGGCAACAGGATTGAGACGGGGCTTGTGAGGGCTGGTCAGGACTCACCCATTGCTTTGGTCATCCGGCAAAGGGAACGAAATGCTGCCATTCGCATGGGATACCAACATGTTAGAGATCTGATGTCATCACAAAGTGGTGGAGGAGATAACTTCATCGATACCAGCGGTGACAGAAACAGTTGGTCTCCTGGTAAAAAAAGTGAGTCACAAACACCCGAGTCTCTCTCACTTTGTCTTCAAGCCAGAGGGGCAGAGCAGAGCCGCCGCCCATGCCTGGCACAGGCCCAGCGACCTGCAGGCGTGGTAGTCATGTCATCCCAATTGGAGTAGTGACAGAGCAGAGCTGCCGCCCGTGCCTGGAACAGGCCCATCAACCAGCAGGCGTGGTAGTCACGTCACCCCAATTGGAGTAGGGGCAGAGCAGAGCCACCGCCTATGCCCAGAACAGGCCCAACGACCCGCTGGTGTGGTAGACACGGAACCCCTATTGGAGTAGTGGCAAAGCAGAGCCTTCTCCCGCGCCCAGTACAAGCCCAGCGGCCCAGCAGCGTGGTTGTTAGGTCACCCCAATAGGAATAGGGGCAGAGCAGAGCCACTGCCCAAAACAAAACAGTTTCAACAAGCAGAGAGAAACGCAAGCAGTATGAAAAGACAAGGAAAGAAAGGACCACAAGCAATGCAGGTCAACACAACTTTAGAGGAGGTAATAGCTGCATCAGATGGAATGTCAGATAAAGAATTCAGGATACTCATGCTTTAGATGATCTGGAGTCTCAAGGAAGACATTAGACAACAAAATCAGACAATTAAAGATCACTTCGACAATGAATTACATAAACAAATCCAATAAGCAAAAGATCAACTATATAGGAAGATAGAGGTTGTAAAAACAAACAAACAGAAATCCTAGAATTGCAGGAAGAAATAATCCAACTTAAAAACTCAATTGAGAATACTACCAGGAGAGTAGAACACTTAGAACATAGAACATCAGACAATGAAGACAAAGTATTTCAACTTGAAAAGAACATAGACCACTCAGCAAGACTGTTAAGAAATCACGAGCAGAATATCCAAGAAATATGGGATAACATAAAGAGGCCAAACTTAACAGTCATTGGGATACAGGAAGGTATAGAGGTCCAATCCAAAAAAATGAGCAACCTATTCAATGAAATAATACGAGAAAACTTCCCAGACTTGATAAATAAAACAGAATCCCAAGTCCTAGAAGCCTACAGAACGCCGAATGTGCAAAATCATAAGAGAGCCACAACTAGACACATTATAATGAAGATGCCCAACAAACAGAAAAAAGAGAGAATTTTAAAAGCTACAAGAGAAAGGAAGCAGATTACGTTTAAGGGTAAACCAATCAGGATAACAGCTGATCTTTCAACACAGACTCTGAAAGCTAGAAGATCCTGGAATAACATATTTCAAACACTGAAAGAAAATGGGTTCCAACCAAGAATTGTGTATCTAGCGAAATTAAGCTTCAGTATGGAAGATGAAATTAAAACCTTCCTCGATAAACAAAAGTGAAAAGAATTTGCAGCTAGAAAACCATCTCTTCAAAACATCCTCGGCAAAACATTGCAGGAAGAGGAAATGGAAAATAACAATGAAAAGCAACAGTGGGAGGTAGGACATTAAAGGGGGGAAAATAATCAAAGAGGAAAACAAACCATGTTTAGTAACATGAATAAACAAATATGGCTGGAAGAACAACCCATATCTCAATAATAACCCTAAATGTTAATGGCTTAAACTCACCAATGAAGACACACTGGCTAGTAGAATTGAACAAAAAACAAGACCCAACAATATGCTGCCTACAGGAGATGCATTTGATAGGAAAATGCATACATAGACTGACGGTGAAAGTTTGGGAAAAATCATATCACTCATATGGACTTCGGAAACAAGCAGGAGAGTCCATACTCATATCAAATAAAATAGATTTCAAGCCAAAGTTAATCAAAAGGGATAAAGAGAGACACTACATACTGCTCAAGGGAACCATACACCAACAAGAGACAGCAATCATTAATATATATGCCCCAAACAATGGTGCAGCTATGTTCATCAAACAAACTCTTCTCAAGTTCAAGAGTCTAATACACCACAATACAGTAATCATGGGAGACATGAACACACCTCTCTCACCACTGGACAGATCTTCCAAACAAGGAATAAGGAATAAGGAAACTATAGAACTCAATAACACAATTAATAACCTAGACTTATTTGAGATATGTAGAATATAACACCCAACATCAAACAGTTACCTTTTTTTTCTCAGCAGCACATGTATCCTTCTAAAAAATGATCATATATTATGTCACAGGGCAACTCTTAGACAATATAAAGGAGTACAGATAATACCATGCATATTATCTGATCATAATGGAATGAAACTAAAAATCAATGATAAAAGAAGGAAGGAAAAATCATGCATCACTTGGAGAATGAACAATAGGTTACTGAGTGATCAATGGGTTATAGAAGACATCAAGGAGGAAATTTAAAAATTCTTAGAGATAAATGAAAACACAGACACAACATATCGGAATCTATGGGACACATTGAAAGCAGTTCTAACAGGAAAATTCATTGCTTGGAGTTCATTCCTTAAAAAAAGGAACAACCAACAAATAAATGATCTCATACTTCATCTCAAAATCCTAGAAAAAGAAGACGAAAGAAACAGCAAAAGAAGTAGAAGGCAAGAAATAATTAAAATCAAAGCTGAAATTAATGAAATTGAAACAAAAGAAACAATTGAAAAAACTTGACAAAAGTAGAAGTTGGTTCTTTGAAAAAATAAATAAAATTGACAGACCCTTAGCCATGCTATGAAAGAGAAGAAGAGAGAACTCAAATTACTAGCATAAGGGATTAAAAAAGAAAATATCACAATAGATATTTCTGAAATACAGAAGATAATCAGAAATTATTTTTAATCCTTATACTCCAAACAAATAGAAGACAGTGAAGGCATCGATAAATTTCTTAAGTCATATGATATGCCCATATTGAGTCAGGAGGATATAGACAACATAAACAGACAAATATCAATTGAGGAAATAGAAGAAACCATCAATCCACTACCAACTTAGAAAAGCCCAGGACCGTATGGGTATACAGCAGAGTTTAACAAAACCTTAAAGAGGAACAAATACCAATATTTTTCAAGGTGTTTCAGGAAATTGAAAAAGAGAGAGATCTTCCAAATTCATTCTACGAGGCCAAGATCACCCTGATTCTTACACCAGACAAAGACACTTCAAAGAAAGAAAACTACATACCAATATCTCTAATGAACCTACATGAAAAAATCCTCAATAAAATTCTGGCGAATTGGATACAAAAACATATCAAAAAAATTGTGAATCCTGATCAAGTAGGATTCATCCGTGTGATGCAAGGCTGGTTCAATATACGGAAATCAATAAATGTTATTCACCACATCAATAGACTTAAAAATAAGAACCATATGATCATCTCGGTAGATGCAAAAAAAGCATTCTATAAAGTACAGCATTCTGTTATGTTCAACACTCTAGAAAAACTAGTGATAAGAGGAACATACCTCAATATTGTAAAAGCAATCTATGCTAAGCCTCAGGCTAGCATCATTCTGAATGGAGAAAAATTGAAGGTATTCTCTCTAAAATCTGGAACAAGACAGGGATGCCCTCTCTCACCACTTCTGTTCAACATTGTTCTCGAAACACTAGCCAGAGCATTTAGACAGACGAAAGAAATAAAAGGCGTAAAAATTGGAAAAGAAGAACTTAAATTATCAGATCACATGATTCTATGTCTAGCAGTCCCAAAAGGGTCTACAAAGAAACTAATAGAGCTAATAAATGAATTCAGCAAAGTGGCAGGATATAAAATCAACATGCATAAATCAAAGGCATTCCTGCATATCAGCGACAAATCCTCTGAAATAGAAATGAGGACAACCACTCCATACACAATATCCTAAAAAAAAATAATAATAATTAGGAATCAACCTAACAAAAGATGTGAAAGTCTTATACAATGAAAACTACAGAACCCTAAAGAGAGAAATAGAAGAAGATCTTAGAATATGTAAAAATATATCCTGTTCATGGATAGGCAGAACTAATATCATCAAAATGGTGATATTACCAAAAGTTCTCAATAGGTTTAATGCAATGCCAATCAAAATCCAAACGGAATTTTTTCTAGAAATAGAGAAAGCAATCATGAAATTCATATGGAAAAATAAAAGACACAGAATAACAAAAACAACACTAAGCAGGAAGTGTGAATCAGGCGGCATAGCGATACCAGACTTCAAACTATACTACAGAAAAATAGTAACAAAAATACCATGGTAATGGTACCAAAACAGGCGGGTGGACCAATGGTTCAGAATAGAGGACACAGAAACCAAGCCAGGAAACTACAACTATCTTATATTTGATGGAGGGGCTAAAAGCATGCAATGAAGGAAAATAGCATCTGCAAAAAATGGTGCTGGGAAAATTTGGAATCCATATGTAACAAAATGAAACTGAATCCCTTTCTCTCGCCATGCACAAAAGTTAACTCAAAATGGATAAATGAGCTTGATATCAAATCAGAGACATGGCGTCTGATAGAAGAAAAAGTTGGCTACGATTTACATACTGTGGGGTCGGGCTCCAAATTCCTGAATAGGACACCCATAGCACAAGAGTTAATAACTAGAATCAACAAATGGGACTTACTCAAACTAAAAAGTTTTTTATCAGCAAAAGGAACAATAAGAGAGGTAAATAGGGAGCCTAATTCCTGGGAACAAATCTTTACTCCTCACACTTCAGATAGAGCCCTAATATTCAGAGTATACAAAGAACTCAAAAAAATAGACAATAAGATAACAAATAACCCAATAAACAAATGGGCCAAGAACCAGAACAGACACTTCTCAGAGAAGTACATACAATCAAAAAACAAGTACATGAAAAAATGCTCACCATCCCCAGCAGTCAGAGAAATGCAAATGAAAACCACCCTAAGATACCATCTCATTCCAGTAAGATTGGCAGCCATTATGAAGTCAAACAACAACAAGTGCTGGTGAGGATGTGGAGAAACAGGTACACTTGTACATTATTGGAGGCACTGCTAATTGGTAGAGCCAATTTGGAAAGCATTATGGAGATTTCTTGGAAAGCTGTGAAAGGAACTACCATTTGACCCAGCTATTCCTCTTCTCGGTCTATTCCCTAAAGACCCTAAAAGAGCATGCTACAGGGACACTGCTACATTGATGTTCATAGCAGCACAATTCACAATAGCAAGACTGTGGAACCAACCTAGATGCTGTTCAATAGAAGAATGGATAAAAAAATGTGGCACTTATACACAATGGAGTATTACTCTGCTTTAAAAAATGACAAAATCATAGAATTTGCAGGAAAATAGATGGCATTAGAGCAGATTATGCAAAGTGAAGCTAGCCAATCCCTAAAAAACAAATGCCAAATGCCTTCTTTGATAAAAGGAGAGTAACTACGAACAGAGTAGGAATGAAGAGCATGAGAAGAAGATTAATATTAAATAGGGATGAGAGGTGGGAGAGAAAGGGAGAGAGAAGGGAAATTGCATGGAAATGGAAGTAGACCCTCAGGGTTATACAAAATTACATAAAAGAGGATGTGAGGGGAAAGGGAAAAATAATACAAAAGGGAGAAATTTATTACAGTAGAGGGGGTAGAGAGAGGAGAGGGGAAGAGAGCGGAGGGGAGGAGGGATTGTAGAGGATAGGAAAGGCAGCAGAATACAATAGACACTAGTATGGCAATGTGTCAATCATTTGATGTGTAACTGATGTGATTCTGCAATCTGTATACGGGGTAAAAATGGGAGTTCATAACCCACTTGAATCAAAGTGTGAAATATGATATATCAAGGAATAAATAATGTTTAGAACAACCATAAAAAATTTAAAAAAAAAGAAAACTAACTTCGGTGAATGAGGCACGCGAATCCTAGTATTTCTACAGTAACTGACCAAGTTTAACATCAATGCAAGTAGATTCCAATGGACATGATGTGTATTTTTACGTTAATTTTTATTGAAAACTGGTACAATTTCATCAGTTTATGCACATCATAGGATATATATTTCATAAAAAATTTAGCAAATTTATAGGCATTTGTTTCACTTTCAATCACTTCCTGCTTCAAAACACATGTATTCCTCCATATTTCTTGACTGGTCTTTGCATGAGAATTCTTTCCGAACACATTATTTTCGATTTCCATAATCACTTTTGAAGCAAACTTCACACACTCTTCATGATAAATCAAAACACTAATATTACCATTAGATGTATAACTGGTTGGAATGAATGAATATATATCAATATAAGATTTATTGTATATTTTCAGATATCAATTCAATCCATTATTTAAAGTTGGAACCAGTTATATTATTTATTCACAGTATGGTGTATTCATGCTTAATCTCTATATTCATGGACACAGGGTACACCTCTTTGTACCCCCAATACAAATTTTACGTCTTCAGTATATTGCTCCCAGAAATGGTGGTAGAAATACTCAAGTCACCTGATCTACATATAGATTTTATCACAGTAATATTCTGGACAAAAAATGTAAAGGTCACACTTATGATTGTACCAAAGACTAAATGGAAAGCGATCATGGATTACTAAAAACATCCTTGTCCAGGTTGCCTAATGCTCTCAAATGTCAATCCTATTGGTTACTACATATTTGTTTCTTCCTAAGATTATATATTCAAACTCAACCCTGGTGAAAATGTCTACTCCTATCACTCACTTAATACTTTGCCTGATTTCATAATGTCTCTATTGATATCTGCTTTTCTACATATTTTCCCAATTTCATCATAGTGACTGACTCTTCATATGTGCTGACATTTACATTCACTCTCTATCCGAAACCCTATAGCTAAAGAATTTTTAGTCCCAATCCTACACTCACTCTTCTTCCTAAACCTACCGACTATCTTCCTAATTCTACTGACTATCCCTTTGGATTGGATGTTCTCTTCTACATTCAAACATCCAAGGTACAAGGTCCTATGCCATTGTATATCAAATTGTCTGAGACATCTTTGCAGAATATAATTCAAAACTAAGTATCCCAATTAAGGGCCCAATGCCCTTCTGGGCTTCAAATCATACCTAGATTTCTGTTTTCATACTTATATTTCACCTCGATATTCTTGTAAATATCGCAGGTTCCCAATACCATTATTTATCACACAGAATGATTGCTAACCCAAATCGAACCTGTTATTAAGCCTAAACATACACTGTTTCCTCAATCTCATTTTACAGAAGAGCAGGGATAGAGTCGTTCTTACAATACAGGAAAGTAGGGGACATTCCACCTGCTTAGAACCTCAAAGGTCCATTCAGAAATGATACCTGGAGAAGATGTAGGCAGCTATGAAGGACCTGAGAGAGCAAAAGTCATCTTCCATGGCAAACAACCTGGTCAGGATGAAGGGATGTGTCTGAATCAGCCTCTCTCTTTTTATTGTAGAGAAGATGGACCAAACCAGGCCTGTGTGGAGAGCTGCTGCTGGGTGCCTATGGTTGACATACCATTCTACCTTGTGAAAGTGTCACAGGAAGGAGGGGCAGCCTCCATCTCATGGGACACTTGGAAGCAACTGTTAGGACAAAGTGGTTGCCAAGGCAGTGACCTCATTCAGTTCCAAAGAAAGTGATATACCTCATTTCCTTGGTGATGGAACTCTCTGAACTTTGTATCCAAGAATCCAGGCACCCCGAGGCAGCCCCAGTCCCAGTGGACTCACTTGTTTGGATTTACCAAGGACAGAGTCAGTCTTTCTTGGTACCTACCGATGTGAGGATGGCCAAATGCCAGGAGAGCTCTGAAGAGGGACCTTTCCAGAAGAAGCAGGTAGTGGCTCACCCCTTTTTCTTGACAACTTCACAGAGTTGGCCAAGGAAACCAGATCTGAGAGAGGTCAGCCATGTTCTGAGAATAGGTAGGAAAGTTGGTTTGTTTGGTTTGGAGTGGATTGTTTTTAGTAAGTCGTTTGACCAGGCGAGTGTTTCTATGTCTGTGTATCCCACTGTGTCCATTGTTGTAGACATTAGAAAAGAGAATGCATTAATGGATGCGTCCAGTCTACTATAAATCTTCCCATAATTCAACCTGCCCAATTTATGAATGGACTGCAGCTTGTCTTATCGAGAGGCAACACATTCTATCTTCCTAAGTTCCTGTTTTCTTCCTGAATTCTGGCCACTCTCCAGAATAGGCTCATGGTTTTGTGTCCAAGATATGCACCACTACAAGCTCTGTGACATGGCCATGTTCTGGATAGCGGAAGAGAATGGCCAGCCTTTCAGAAAACTCAGATATCAGTGTGAACAGAAATGTCTCAGTGGAAAAACCCCGCTTTGGGCCTTTTGCTTACCTATTGTTCTGTTGCACTGAATGTCAGGAAAGACTTGGTCTCAGGCCACCCCTTTGTGAAGCCTGAAGAAAGAGTTTTCAAATGGAAATGAATGGGCATCACCTGTGGCTCTTTGCTTAATTGCTTTGTAAAGGGATGTGGCTGAATTAGCCTCTTGGCCTGTGTGTGGCTGTGTCTTACATTCTCAGCACCTGATGGATCTAAAGAATGATCCCATGTGTGCATCAAAAACCATAATGGCAAAAAGATCAGTCATTGTGGATGAAGTCTCTTGCCTTCCTCTGTTAGGTTCCTGACCTCTGTCAAGTGAGAAAATGGATTCTTTGGGTCAAAAGAGTTCCTCAAAGCCCTGCAGAGGTGCTTGGGGTTTCGCATGACTCCAAATCACAAAGAATCTATACCTGAAAATTAGTAGGCCTCAAATTGGAGAAACAGAGCATTATTAATGACAGGCTTATTTGATCACTCCTGGTTCACAGGAAGGGTGTCCAGGCCACCCTGACTTTAGGCAAATGAGGGGCAAGTGAGCTTATTTTGGACACTTTCTTGGGCTTCGCCCCTCATGAAAATCTTCAGCCAGACATTATGATGAATGACAATATGTAAGAAGATGAGGGCCATGTGGGAGTCTTTTCGTTTTAATTTTGGTCATTTGTGTGGCGGTTGGAAGAAATGACTTTGTCCACCTGGGCTTGAACTCTGGTGTGATTCCCCTTAGAGACTGAGTTGTGGAACTGACCTTAGAGAAGTATTGCATTGAATTTTGTTGGGATTTTAGGAGGCCACGCATAAGAGTCACCCTTGGAACTGAGATCTAGGCCCAGGGTTGCTTTCCACAGATTTTTCAATTTCTGAAAGAAGTGACCTCACCTCACTTCCTTGGTGATGGAACTCTCTGATCTTGGGATCCAGGAATTCAGGCAAAAAAGCCAGGGCCAGTTCCAGTCCGAGTGGTCTCATTTGTTTGGATTTACCAAGGACAGAGTCAGTCTTTCTTGGTACCTACTCATGTGAGGATGGCCAAATGGCAAAAAATCTCTGAAGAGGGGCCTTTCCTGAGAAAACAGGTAGTGGCTCACAGCTGGCTCCTGACAATTAAATAGAGTTGGCCATGGAGTCCAAATCTGAGACAGGAGTGGCCATTTCGGGGGAACATAGTATGGCCCATAAGTCAGAGGACACTCAAGATAGTCAAAGACCTACTTTGCAGAAGGAGGTGCCTTTGTAGGTTTGGTTGTGGTTTTGTGGTTTTGTCTCATGTTCTGAAAATAGGCAGGGAAGTCGGTTTGTTTGGTTTGGAGTGAACTGTTTCTAGTAAGTCGTTTGGCAAGGCGAGTGTTTCTATGTCTGTGTATCCCACTGTTATCTATGGTTGTAGACATTAGAAAAGATATTGGATCAATGGATATGTCCTGTTTAGTAGAAAGCTTCCCAAAATTCATCCTGCACAATTTATGAATGGACTGCGGCTTGCCTTATCAATTGGCTACACCTGCTATCTTCCTAAGTTCCACTTTTCTTCCTGAATTCTGGCCACTCTCTAGAATAGGCTCATGGTTTTTTGTGCAAGATATATACCACCTCCAAGCTCTGTGACATGGCCATGTACTGGATAGCTGAAAGGAATGGCGAGCATCACAGAAAACTCAGAAATCACTATGACCATTAAAGACTCAGTGGAGAAACCCTGCTTTGGGCCTTTTTGTTACCTATTGTTCTGTTGCCCTAAATGTCAGGAAGGTCTTTGCCTTAGGCCACCTCTTTGTGAAGCCTGAAGAAAACAGTTTTCAAATGGAAATGAATGGGCATCACCTGTGGCTCTTTGCTTAATTGCTTTGAAAAAGATGTGTCTCATTCAGACCATTGGCCCTGTGTGAGGCTGTTGCTTAGTTTCTCATCACCTGATGGATCTAAAGAAAGATTCCATGTGTACATCCAAAACCAAAGTGGCAAAAAGAGCAGTCATTGTGGATGAAGTCTCTCGTCTTCCTCTGTAAGGTTCGTGACCTCCATCAAGTGAGAATAGGGATCCTTTGTCTCAAATGAGTTCCTCAAAGCCCTGCAGATTCTATCCCCTACGTGCTTGGGTTTTATCATGACTCCAGTTCACATAAAGAATCTAAAACCCACAGTCAGTAGTCCTCAAATTGGAGAAGCGGAGCAGTATTAATGGCAGGCCTATTTGATCACATCTTGTTCACAGGAAGTGTGTACAGCCACCCTCAGTTTAGTCAAATTAAGGGGCACGGTAGCTTATTTTTGACACTGGCTTGGGCGGAGCCCCTTATGGAATCCTCCAGCCAGAAGTTATGATGAGTGTCTATATGAAAGAAAATGTGGGTCATGTGGGAGTGTTTTGGTTTTAATTGTGGTCATTTGGGTGGTGGTTGGAAGTGACGACTGGGACCACCTGGGCTTGAACTCTGGTGTGATTCCCCTTAGATACTGAGTTGAGGTACTGAACTCAGAGAAGTATTGCCATGAATTGAGTTGGGATTTTAGGAGGCCACGCATGAGATTTGCTCTTGGAAACTGAGATCTAGGCCCAGGTTGGCTTTGCACAGAGCACTTGGAATCTCAGCCAGGGTATCACATAATTTTATTCTGAAAGACTTGGCAGCCATAGTTGAGAGTCAAAACACACATGGACCTCACATTGTAGACCTCAATGTGCCTAGCATCATGTGATCATTGGCCACTCTTTAGGAAGCCATGCTTATGAGAGTTCTCCAGAGCTTTCATTGAAATGAGCATCCTCACCATTTAATGGTTCCTGAATGAAGTGAAACCCACAGTGCCTTCAACTTCACCCTTGAAAAATGGCTAGATAAATACGGTGAATTTTTTTTTTAATTTCCATGACCAGGTGGCACTGGAGAACCTTTGGATATCCTGTTGCTGACTATGAGTATACCAGACAGTGCCTGATGGACTGGGTTTCCAGAAAATGGTGTAGAGCAGAGATGCCAGTAATTTGGAGCCTGCTGAGTAGTGGGCATAGAGCTGCAGTCGGCAGGTGTGTGATAAATCATCTGTGGTGGAGCCATGTGGATCTTCCATTGGCTTCCAAATTGCTTGTGACTGACATGGTGCAGCGAGCAGACCATTATATGTAAAGGCGTATTTTTATTTGTAGAGGTTTTAGGGCAATGTTCAGAATCACGTTGCTATGGTCAAGAGGCAAGCTATTTGGGATAGAACCTTGGTGGGTGCATTCTCCTGTAGACCCTGACCCACCACACGTGAGAAACTCCCTCCAACACTTTGTCCCAGGTGGACTCCTTGTATTTTGTGAAGCAAATACCAAACTACCAGTGCAGCAGCAAGAAACACCACAAAATGTGGAGGATGACCAAATGGCTTCACAGTCCACACGGGGAGACACTTAGCCCCCAGTGACCACAGTTTACCTACAAAGATTGAATTCAGCACTGCTGACTCATGTTCATTGGAACATAAGAAACCATGTCCTCCAGGTCACATAGATGCAGACCCAGCTTTGATGCTCTCATTACAAAGGAATCTAAAGCTCCTGACAACAACATATATTTCAAGTGCACAACCTCAGTGGCAGTTTCTGAAGAAGTCTTTAGGCCAGCAGAGCTCCATATTTGTGGAGTGTTTAACCTGTCCCTTACTTTAGTAAACTACTCTACCACCTCCAATGTTGTGAACTTTTGAGCATATTAAATTCCAGCTATGTATTCCCAGATTTTCCAACTCTTCTCCTCTAATGATGTATTACTTGGGGCGAGGGTAATGTCAAGGCATTGTTCTGGAAGAGAGTGAAATATTTCTCCATGTGTTTTTTTTTTCAATTATTTTATTTCATATTATTTTTTTATTTTTTTTTAATTGGGTGTTCAAAACATTACAAAGCTCTTGACATATTATATTTCATACATTAGATTCAAGTGGGTTATGAACTCCCATTTTTATCCCAAATATGGATTGCAGAATCATATGTGTTACACATCTGCATTTTTATAATGCCCTATTAGTAACTGTTGTATTCTGCTACATTTTCTATCCTCTAGTATCCCCACTCCCCTCCCATCTTCTCTCTCTACCCCATCTACTGTAATACATTTATATCTTTGTTAATTTTCCCATTCCCCTCACAACCTCTTATATGTAATTTTGTGTAACAATGAGGGTCTCCCTCCATTACCATGCAATTTCCTTTATCTCTCTCTTTCCGACCCCCACCTCATGTCTCTGTTTAATGTTGATCTTTTCTTCCTGCTCTTCCTCCCTGCTCTGTTATTAGTTGCTCTCATTATATCAAAGAAGACATTTTTATTTGTTTTTTAGGGTTTGGCTAGCTTCACTAAGCATAATCTGCTCTAGTGCCATCCATTTCCCTGCAAATTCAATGATTTTGTCATTTTTTAATGATGCATAATACTCAATGGTGTATAAATGCCACATTTTTTTATCCATTCATCTACTGAAGGGCATCTGGGTTGGTTCCACAGTCTAGCAATTTTGAATGGTGCTGCTATGAACATCAATGTGGCAGTATCCCTGTAATATGCTCTTTTAAGGTCTTCAGGGAATAGTCTGAGAAGGGCAATAGCTGGGTCAAATGGTGGTTCCATTCCCAGCTTTCCCAGGATTCTCCATACTGCTTTTCAAATTTGCCACAACAGTTTGCAGTCCCACCAGAAATGTACAAGAGTACCCTATTCTCCACATCCTCGCCAGCACTTGTTGTTTGACTTCATAATGGCTGCCAATCTTACTAGAGTAGGATGGTTTCTTAGGGTGATTTTAATTTGCATTTCTCTGACTGCTAGAGATGGTGAGCATTTTTTCATTTACTTACTGATTGATTGTATGTCCTCCTCTGAGTAGTGTCGGTTCAGGTCCATGGCCCATTTTTTGATTGGGTTATTTATCATCTTATTGTCTAATTTTTTGAGTTCTTGGTATACTCTGGATATTAGGGCTCTATCTGAAGTGTAAGGAGTAAAAATTTGTTCCCATAATTTAGGCTCCCTATTTACCTCTCTCATTTTTTATCCTGCTGAGAAAAAACTTTTCAGTTTAAGTAAGTCCCATTTGATGATTCTTGTTATTAACTCTTCTGCTATGGGTGTCCTGTTAAGGAATTTGGAGCCCGGCCCCACATTATGTAGATCGGAGCCAACTTTTTCTTGTATCAGATGCAGAGTCTCTTATTTGATATCTAGCTCCTTGATCCACTTTGAGTTAACTTTTGTGCATGGCAAGAGGAGGGGATTCGGTTTCATTTTGCTGCATATGGATTTCCATTTTTTACAACACCATTTGTTGAAGATGCTATATTTCCTCCATTGCATGCTTTTAGCTCCTTTATCAAATATAGCATAGTTGTAGCTTTGTGAATTAGTCTTTGTGTCCTCTATTCTGTACCATTGGTCAACCTGCCAGTTTTGGTACCAGTGCCATGCTGTTTTTGTTAATATTGCTCTGTAGTATAGTTTTAAGTCCGGTATCGCTATACCGCCTGATTCACACTTCCTGCTAGAATTGCTTTTGCTATTCTGGGTCTTATGTTTTTCCATATGAATTCCATGATTGCTTTATCTATTTCTACAAGAAATGCCATTGGGATTTTGATTGGCATTGCATTGAACCTATAGAAAACTTTTGGTAATTTCGCCATTTTGATGATGTTAGTTCTGCCTATCCAGGAACAGGGTATATTTTTCCATCTTCTAAGATCTTCTTCTACTTCTCCTTTTAGGGTTCTGTAGTTTTCATTGTATAAGTCTTTCACCTTTTTTGTTTGGTTGATTTTCAAGTATTTAATTTTTTTGAGGGTATTGTGAATGGAGTGTTTTTCCTCATTTCTGTTTCAGGAGTTTTGTCGCTGATATACAGAAATGCCTTTGATTTATGCGTTTTGATTGTATATCCTGCAACTTTGCTGAATTCATTTATTAGTTCTAGTAGTTCTTTTGTAGACCCTTTTGGGTCTTCTATGTATAGAATCATGTCACCAGGAAATAGTGATAATTTTCGTTCTTATTTTCCTATTTTTATGACTTTGATTTCTTTCGTCTGTCTAATTGCTCTGGCCAGTGTTTTGAGAACTATATTGAATAGAAGTGGTGACAGAGGGCATCCCTGTCTTGTTCCAGATTTTAGAGGGAATGCCTTCAATTTTTCTCCATTCATAATGATGCTAGCCTGAGACTTAGCATAGATAGCTTTTACAATGTCGAGGTTAGTTCCTGTTATCCCTATTTTTCTAATGTTTTGAACATAAAAGGATGCTGTACTTTGTCAAATGCTTTTTCTGCATCTATCGAGATGATCATATGGTTCCTATCTTTAAGTCTATTGATGTGATGAATAACATTTATTGATTTTCGTATATTGAACCATCGTTGCATACCAGGGATGAATCCTACTTGATCCTGGTGAACAATTTTTTTGATTTGCCTTTGTATTCGATTAGGCAGATTTTTATTGAGGATTCTTGCATCTAGGTTAATCAGATATATTGGTCAGTAGTTCTCTTTCTTTGAGGTGTCTTTTTCTGGTTTTGGAATTAGGGTGATGTTGGCCTCATAAAATGAATTTGGCAGAGCTCCCTCTTTTTCTATTTCCTGAAATAACTTGAAAAGTATTGGTATTAATTCTTCTTTAAAGGTTTTGTAAAACTCCGCTGTATAGCCATCCGTTCCTGGGCTTTTCTTGGTTGGTAGTCTTTTGATTGCTTCTTCTATTTCATCCATTGATATTGGTCAGTTTAAATTGTGTGTATCCTCCTGACTCAGTTTGGGCAAATCATATGACTTAAGAAATTTATCGATGTCTTCACTATTTTCTATTTTATTGGAATAATGGTTTTCAAAATAATTTCTAATTGTCTTCTGTATTTCTGTAGCATCTGTTGTGATGTTGCTTTTTTCATCCCATATGTTAGTAATTTGAGTTCTTTCTCTTCTTTTCGTCTTTAGCATGGCTAAGGGTCTGTTGATCTTATTTATTTTTTCGAAGAAGCAACTTTTAGTTTTGTTAATTTTTTCAATAGTTTCTTTTGTTTCAATTTTGTTGATTTCCACTCTGATTTTAATAATTTCTTGCCTTCTTCTAAATTTGCTGTTGTTTTGCTCTTCCTTTTCTAGGGCTTTGAGATGAAGTGTGAGCTCACTTATTTGTTGGTTTTTCCTTTTTTTTCAGGAATGACCTCCAGGCGATGAATTTCCCTCTTAAAACTGCTTTCATTGTGTCCCATAGATTCCGATATGTTGTGTCTATAATTACATTTATCTCTAAGAATTTTTTTATTTCCTCCTTTATGTCTTCTGTAACCCATTGATCATTAGTAACATATTGTTCATTTTCCATGTGATGTAGAATTTTTCCTTCCTTCTTTTATCATTGATTTCCAGTTTCATTCCATTATGATCAGATAAAATGCATGTTATTATCTCCACACCTTTATATTTACTGAGGGTTGCCCTATGGCATCATATATGGTCTTTTTTTGAGAAGGATCCATGTGCTGCTGAGAAAAAAGTATATCCACTTGATGATGGTTGATATATTCTATATATGTCAGTTACATGTTGGTTATTGATTGTGATATTGAGTTCTATACTTTCTTTATTCAAATTTTGTTTGGAGGATCTGTCCAATGGTGATAGATGTGTGTTGAAGTCACCCATAATTATTGTGTTGAGGTCTATTTCATTTTGGAGCTTGAGGAGAATTTGTTTCATGAACATCGTAGCACCATTATTTAGTGCATAAATATTGATAATTGTTATGTCTTGTTGGTGAATGGTTCCTTTTAACAGTATATAATGTCCTTCCTTATCCCTTTTGATTAACTTAGTCTTGAAGTCGATTTTATTTGATATGAGGATGTCCACCCCTGCTTGCTTATGAGGATAAGTGTGCATGGTGTATTTTTTCCCAACCTTTCACCTTCAGCCTGTGTGTCTTTGCATTTCAGATGTGTCTCCAGGAGGCAACATATTGTTGGATTTGTTTATTTAATCCAAGTTACCAGCCTATGTCGCTTTATTGGAGAGTTGAAGCCATTTACATTCAGAGTTACTATTGATGTATGGTTTGTACTGCCAGCCATGTTTGATTATTTATCTTTTTTTAAATTTAGTTTGTTTCTCCATGATAAGCTTTCACCCTGCCTCTGTCATTACCAAGGTACTTCCCACTGATGGTTTTGGTTGTTGTTTTTCATTTCTTTCTTGTGTAGTGTTTTTCTCAAGACGCTTTGTAAAGCTTGTTTTCTGGCTTCAAATTCTTTTAGCTTTTGTTTATCATGAAAGATTCTTATTTTATTGTCGTACCTGATGGTTAATTATGCTGGATACATAATTCTTGGTTGGCATCCATTGTCTTTCAGTGTTTGAAATACGTTTTTCCAGGATCTTCTCGCTTTCAGCATCTGTGATCAAATATCCGTTGTTAACCTTATTGGTTTACCACTGAATGTATTCTGCCTCCATTCTCTTGTAGATTTATTATTTTCTCTTTGTTCTGCATATTGGATATCTTCATAACAATGTGTCTTGGCATTCGTCTACTGTGATTTTGTGTGCTCTTGTCCTGTATGCATCTACAATTTGTATATCCATTTCCTTTTTTATTTCTGGAAAGTTTTCTGTAATTATTTCATTCAGCAGTTTTCTCATTCCCTTGGTTTGAGTCTCTGTACCTTCCTCTATCCTGATGACTCGTAAGTGTGGTTTTATTTATGTTATCCCAAATCTCTTGGATGTTTTTCTTGTGATTTTTTTGCCAGCCTTTCTGAGTTGGCTGGACTCGTTTCAAGATGATATATTTTGTCTTCATTATCTGACGTTCTGGCTTTTACTTGCTCCACTCTGTTAGTGATACTCTCAATGGAGTTCTTAATTTGGTTTATCATTTCCTTCATTTCTAGAATTATTGTTTGATTTTTTTTATAATCTCTATCCACTGATAAAGATGCTTAACTTTTTCTTTTATATGTTTATGTAATTCATTTTCAATGTTTTCTTTTACTGTTTGGATTTTCTGTCTCGTATCTTCTTTAAGTTTCCATTCCATCTGTCTAAGGTATTCCTTGAGTTCTTTATATGACCACTTTTCTGATGAATCCTGGTCCTCCTGAATATTTAGGGTGTTCTTCGTTGTTTGTTCTCCTTTTCTTCCTTGCTTGTTTATGCTGCTCATGTTACTTCTTGTTCTGTTTGACTGCTGAGTTACTGTTTACTCTTATAAATTTATTTGATGCTTGGGAGGAAAGATTTTAGAAGGGAAGGGAAAAAGTCACTAAAGAGAATGAGAGTAGGCAGGTAGAATGCAAGGAATGGGAAATAAGAAAATTGAAAAGAAATGAAATACAATAGAAAAAATAGAAAATAAAGAATGAAAATGATTTTTTTTTAAAATGATAATGATAATATAAAATTAAAATTAAAATTTTAAAAAATAATAATAACAAAATAGGGGAGGGGAGGGGGGATTGTAGAGGAAAGGAAAGGCAGCAGAACACAACAGTTACTAGTATGGTATTATGTAAAAATGTGGATGTGTAACCCATGTGATTCTGCAATCTCTACTTGGTTTAAAAAAGGGAGTTCATAACTCACTTGAAGCTAATGTATGCTAATGTATGAAATATGATATGTCAAGAGCTTTGTAGGGTTTTGAACAACCAATAAAAAAATAAAATAAAATAAAATTATTTTGCCATTTAAAAAAAAAAAAAGAAAATAATTTTGAAGTTTATCTATGATCCAGGGGCAAGTTAAATGAAACAGTTTCCAGTTGTTAAGTCACCAAAAAATTTATTATTTCATGTGTTATTTATTTGCTTTGTAGTATGTTTAAATTTTATTTTTGGAAAGTTTTTAACCTTATTAAATTTGTTTATTTGTTGTGGGGGAAACAATTGTATATAGGTTAAGTATTGTTTATCAAAAATGCTTAGAACAAGAAGCATTTCAGATTTTGGATTTTTTTGGAATTATGGAATATTTATACACACATAATCTTGGGGATAAGACTCAAGTGTAAATATGAAATTCATTTATATTTCATACATGCCTTAGACCCATAGCCTGGAGGAAATTTCATACAACATTTTTAGTATACCTGCATTTTGACTGTAGCCTGTCAAATGAAGCCAAGTAGGAAACTTTTCACTTGTCACATTCCAGTACTAAAACACGTTAGATTTGGCATTTTGGATTTGGGATTTGGGGATTAGGGGTGCCCAGTTTCCAGAGAGCAAATTCTATTTTTCTACTAAAGTAAACTCATTTATCATAGTAAGTTGTCCTAAGTTAATTATCTTTGTATCCACAAAATTCCTAAAACTTATTGTGGTGCCTATATTTCTCCTTAAAATCATATTTCAAACATTTAATCTTGCTTCATTGAATAAAAACAAATCATATTTTCATCTAATTTTTAGATTCTTTAATTAATTAACACAATTGCTGTCTTATTAAAGGTTCTTTCACTTAAAATACATATTTTACATTGATATTAATAATAGATGTTCTGGAATTATCAATAAAATTTTTATACAATAGCTTTTGCTCCCTGTATTTTCAAACACCACTTAACTTGTGTGTTTGTGTTGCAAACAACTTAGAGCTGATTTTGTATTTTTACTTCAAATGACATTCTCTACACACTTTCATTTATTTTTTATAATTTATTCTTTTTTACTAGTTTTTTTAGTTGTTGATGGATCCTTATTTAATTAATTAATTTATATGCAGTGCTGAGAATCCAACCAGTGCCTCACACATGCTAGACAAGTGCTCTACCACTGAGCACTTAAAATTCTTAAAATTCACATTTTTTTTAGTTTATGTATAGGTATTTTTTTATTGGCTCTACACAGCACTGGTATACTATCACATTTCTTTTTTTAATTGGTTCTTTTTATACATAACATTAAGATTATACATAACATTAAGATTCATTTTGGCATAATTATAAAAGCATGAAATATAATTTGCTCTAATTCAGTCCCCAGTACTTCCTCTTTTTCTCCTTTCCTCCCTCTTTCTGTTCCCTTCCCTCCACTCTACTGATCTTTCCGCTATTTACTTTTAGTTTGGGGGGATTGTGCAGGTGTGTGTTGTGTGTATACATAATGGTGAGATCCAATACGTTTTTTTCCCTTTCATTTGTTGTTTTATGGTAATACCGTGTGATTATTTTAATAGTGTTTAAGTTCTTTTATGAGGATTTTGGAAAATAAAAGCAATAAATTTGTGTTCTCAGATGGTCATCATGAACGGGAAAAAAAATAAAATAAAATAAAAAATTTTAAAACATTTTTTAAAAGTTAAAGAACAGCAACAAAAAAATGAAAATAAAAGAAAACAAAAAAAAAACAAAAAAAAACAAATTAAAATAATAATAATAACAATAAATGCAGTCATAGATTGCAATAAACTTCTTTTCCAGTAGGTAGAGCTGTGCCCACTGGGCCAAGCTTCTCCTTTCAATAAGTGGGAACCAATCACTGTGCAGCAGCTCTTCCTCCCAGACTGGGTGGGTGTCCAATCCTGAGTGCCTAGGGCCTTCTTTTGTGTTTCCTCAAGCCAGGCCCCACTCACCTGTGACACTCACCACAATACTGGCTACATGCCAGGTCTGCTGCTCCTAGGAGCCCTGTTTTCATGAACGCCTGGGAACACTCTCCCTGTTTTTCTCCCTCAGACCCTAAGTTTGTAGAGCTTAGGCCTGAGAACCCCCAGCGAATTTGCTTGCACTCCGGAAGCCATGCCCCCGGAAGCTGGAGCAAGAGACTTCAGTTTTCAGCACTGGTGGGAGCGGTGGCCTGGAGGTCTGCACCACGAGTCCCGTGCCACTCCTAATTCCCTCGGTCTGGCTATCGCGCTCAAGGGAGAGCTGGGAGGGGCTCTTAAGATTTCCCCACAAGTTCGCAAATTTACAGGAATTTGTTTCACTTTCAATCACTTCCTGCTTCAGGACACATGTATTCTTCCATGTTTCTTGACAGGTCTTTTCATGAGAGTTCTTTCAAGACACATTACTTTCAATTTCCATAATCACTTTTGAAGCAAAACTCACATAAACTTTATGATGAATTATAACTCTGATATTACCATTAGATGTATGACTGGTTGGAATTAATGATTGCATAACGATATAGGATTTCTTATATATTTTCAGATAAAAATTCAATCCATTATTTAAAGTGGAACGAGTTATATTATTTATTCACAGTATGGTCTATTCATGCATTATCTCTATATTCATAGACACAGTGTACACTTCTTTATACCCCCAATACTAATTTATATGTCTTCAAAATATTGCTCCCTGAAATGTTGGAAGAAATACTCATGTCACCTGATCTACTTATACATTTAATCACAGAAATATTCGGAACACAAAATGCAAAGCTCACACTTATGTTTGTACCAAAGCCTTAAAGGAAAGTAAACATGGATTACTAAAAACATCCATGTCCAGCTTGCCTAATGCTCTCAAATATCAATCCTATTGGTGACTACATATTTGTTTCTTCTTAAGATTATATATTCAAACTCAACCCTACTGAAAATGTCTAATCCTATCCCTCACTTTATACATAGCCTGATTTCATTATGGCTCTATTTCTATCTGTTTCCTACATATTTTCCCCAGTTCATCATTGTGACTGACTCTTCACATGTGCTGACATTTACATTCACACTCTAATCGATAACCTATTGCTAATAAACGTTTGTTCCTAATCCTATACTCATTCTTTTTCTAAACTTACCGACTATCTTCCTAATCCTACCGACTATCCTTTTTTGACTGGATATTCTCTTCTACATTCAATCAAGCAAGGTACAAGGTCTTATGCCATTGTATATTGATCTATCTGAGACCTCTGTGCAGAATGTAATTTTATTCTAAGTATCACAATCAAGGGTCCAATGCCCTTCTGGGCTTCAAATGTTACCTAGATTTCTAGTTTCACACTTATATTTCACATATATATTCTAGTAAATATCGCAGTTTCAAATACCATTATTCATTCTGCAGGATGATTCCTAAACCAAATCCAACATGTTATTGACCCTAAACATACACTGTTCCCTCAATCTAACTTTACAGAAGAGCAGGGACAGAGTTGGTCTTACAATACAGGAATGTAGGGGATCTTCCACCTGCTGAGAACCTCAAAGGTCCATGCAGACATGATCCCTGGAAAAGAGGTAGGCAGCTATGAAGGACCTGAGAGAGCAAAAGTCATCTTCCATGGAAAACAACCTTGTCAGGATGAAGGGGTGTGTCTGAATCAGCCACTTTCTTCTTAATGTAGAGAAGATGGACCAAACAAGGTCTGTGTGGAGAGCTGTTCCCGTGTGTCTATGGTTGATATACCATTCTAACTTGTGACAGTGTCACAGGAAGTAGGGGCAGCCTCCATCTCATGGGACCCTTGGAAGCAGCTATTAGGACAAAGTGTTTGCCAAGGCATTGACCTCATTCAGTTCCTGAAGGAAGTGACCTACCTTACTTCTTTGGTGATGGAACTCTCTGAACTTGGGATCCAGGAAGCCAGGCATCCAGAGCCAGTCCCAGTCCCAGTACCAGTGGGCTCACTTGTTTTGTTTTACCAATGACAGATTCTGTCTTTCTTGGTACCTACTGATGTGAGGATGGCCAAATATCAGGAGAGCTCTGAAGACGGGCCTTTCCTTATTAAGTAGGTAGTGACTCACCGCTGGCTCCTAACAACTACACAGAGTTGGCCAAAAAGACCAGATCTGCCACAGTACAGGCCATTTCGGGTGAACATAGTAGGGCCCGCTAGTCAGAGGACACTCTGGATATTCAGAGACTTACTTGGGGGAAGGAGGTGCTTTGTGTTTGTGGGTGTGAGTTTGTGGTTTTGTCTCATTTTCTTAGAATAGGTAGGAAAGCTGGTATGTCTGGTTTGCAGTGGACTGTTTCTAGATAGTCTTTTGACAAGGCAAGTGTTTCTATGTCTGTGTATAACACTGTGTCCGTGGTTGTAGACATTAGAAAAGAGAATGCATCAATGAATGTGTCCTGTCTAGTAGAAAGCTTCCCAGCATTCATCCTGCCCAATTTATGACTGCACTGCAGGTTGCCTTATCGATGGGCAACACCTACTATCTTCCTAAGTTTCAGATTTCTTCCTGAATTCTGACCAATCTGCAGAATAGTCTCATGGTTTTGTGTCCAAGATAGGTACCACCCCAAGCTCTGTCACATGGCCATGTACTGAATAGCTGAAGGTAATGGCGAGCTTCTTAGAAAACTCAGATATCAGTGTGACCAGGTAAATCTCAGTGGAGAAACCATGCTTTGTGCCTTTTGCTTACCTATTTTTCTGTTTCACTGAATGACAGGAAGGTCTTTGCCTCAGGCCACCCCTTTGATAAGCATGAAAAAAACAGTTTTCATATGGAAATGATTGGGCATCACCCGTGGCTCTTTGCTTAATTGCTTTGAATGGGATGTGTCTGAATCAGCCTCTTGGCCCTGTGTGAGGCTGTGGCTTAGATTCTCAGCACCTGATGGATATAAAGAAAGATCCCATGTGTGCATCCAAAACTAAAATGGCAAAATTCAGTCATTGTGGATGATGTCTCTCTCCTTCCTCTATTAGGTTGCAGACAATCATCAAGTGAGTATAGGGATCCTTTGGGTCAAATGAGTTTTTCAAAGCCATGCAGAGGTGCTTGGGTTTTCTCATGATTCCACTTCACATAAAGAATCTAAACCCCACAGTCAGTAGGCCTCAAATTGGAGAAGCAGAGTAGTTGTAATGGCAGGCCTATTTGATCACTCCTGGTTCACAGGAATGGTGTCCAGGCCACCCTGACTTTAGGCAAATGAGGGCCAAGGGAGTTTATTTTGGACACTCTCTTGCGCTGCACCCCTCATGGAAATCTCCAGCCAGAGGTTATAATGAGGGTCTATGTGGAAGAAGATGAGGGCCATGTGGGAATGTTTTGGTTTTAATTTTGGTAATTTGTGTGGCAGTTGGAAGGGATGACTGGGTCCCCCTCGGCTTGTACTCTGGTGTAATACTCCTTAGAGACTGAGTTGTAGAACTGACTTCAGAGAAGTATTGCCATGAATTGTGTGGGGATGTTAGGAGGCCACGCATGAGAGTCGCCCTTGGAAACTGAGATCTAGGCCAAGGGTGGCTTTCCACAGAACACTGAGAATCTCAGCCAGGATATCACATGATTTTATTCTGAAAGACTTGGCAGCCATAGTTGAGAGTCAAAACACACATGGACCTCACATTGTAGACCTCAATGGGCCTGGCTTCATGTGACCTTTTGGCCACTATTTGGGATGCCTTGCCTGTGATTGTTCTCCAGAGCTTTCATTGAAATGAGCTTCCTTAACATTTAATGGTTCCTGAATGAATTGAAACCCACAGTGACTACAACTTCTTCCTTGAATAATGGCTAGATAAATACCATGAAATTTTTGAAATTTCAATGACCAGTTGGCACTGGAAAACCTTTGGATGTCCTGATGCTGATCATGAGTATACCAGACAGTGCCTTGATTGACAGGGTTTCATAAAAATGGTGTAGAACAGAGATGCCAGTTAGTTGGTGCCTGCTGATTAGTGGGCCTAGAGCAGTGGTGAGCAGATGTGTGACAAAACATCTGTGGTGAGGCCACGTGGAACTGCCATTGGCGTCCAAATGGCTTGTGACTGATATGGTTTCAGCCAACAGACCCAATAGGTAAAGGCATCTTGTTATATGGAGAGGTTTCAGGGAAATGTTCAGAATCAGGTTGCTATGGTCAAGGGGGAAAGCTATGTGGGATAGAAGCCTGGTTATTGCATTCTCCTGCAAACCCTCACCCACCACACGTGACAGAACTCCCTCCAACAATGTGTCCCAATTGACCTCCTTTATTTCGTGAAGCAAATACCAAACTCCCAGTGCAGCAGCAAGAAACACCACTAAAAGTGGAGGATGAACAAATGTCTTCCCAGTTAGCACAGGGAGAAACTTAGCCCCAGTGTCCACAGTTTAGCTACAAAAAAATAATTCAGCACTGCTGCCACATGTTCAATGAAAAATAAGAAACCATGTCTTACAGGTCACATATATGCAGAACCAGCTTTGATGGTCTCTCTATAAAAGAACTAAATCTCCTGAAAACAACATGTATTTCAAGTGCCCAACCTCAGAGGCAGTTTCTCAAGAATTTTTTAGGCCAGCAGAGCTCCATGTTTGAGGAGTGTTTACCTTTTGCCTTACTATTTTGAACTCTGCTACCACCTCCAAGGTTGTGAACTCCTGAGCAAATTCCATTCCAGATATGTATTCACAGATTTTCTAACTCTTCTCCTCTAACTGTATCTTACTTTGGTAAAAGATAATGTCAAGGCATTGTTCTGGATGAGACTGGGAAGATTTTGGGGTAGCACATATTTGCATAGACATTGGATTCATTTTTCAATTTCCCTTTAAAACACTGAATCTCTAACCCTAACCAATTCCAAACTAGACTCTGACTACTTATCCTAATATGATGGAGAAAAATAACAAAAAACAGAAAAGAAGTACAAGCAGTTCAGAGGAGGCAAGGTGTATACTTGGACTTGCCTTTTGCATAATATAGGGTAGGAGTTATAAATCTTGCAAATTTTTTTTGAAATAGTTCTCCATGTGTTTTTAAAGTTAACAAATATGTGAATTCCTTTCTCCCTTTCTCTGTAGCCTATTAAGCACATGTATTTTTATATGCACATATAGAATTCTACCTGGTACCACACGGACATTCTTGTGAGGTGGTTGACTTGGCAGATACAAATTGTGAGAAGAGATCACTCCTCGTAAATGCTATTGGAACTGAAATTTCAAACTATGGGTGAACTTTCTAGTTGAACAACATTATACATAAATCCATGTTCAGTATAGTGAATATTTTTGGATCTGTGGATGATATATATTTCATGATGGATTTTGATTGGCATATATATTGTTAGTTTTTAATGTCTCTCTCTCTGTCTCTCTCTCTCTCTCTCTCTCTCTCTCTCTCTCTATATATATATATATATATATATATATATATATATATATATATACTCTTCAGATATTTCAAAATATGTTATATATGTGACTTATTATACACGCCCTAAATTCATTCATATTCATTTATGTGGATTTATAATCAACTTTTCACAAGATTATTTTCCAAACTATTCATCCACCTGAAATTCATATTTGTTTCCTAGTACTGACAACTAACTTCAGTGAATGGTGTATACAAATCCTAATATTTCTACAGTAACTGACCCAGTTTAACATCAATGCAAGTAGATTCCTATGGGACATGATATGTATTTTGACGTTCATATTTATTCAACAGTGGGACATTATTATTTCTTCAGTTTATGCACATCATAATATATATATATTTCATCCAAAAGTTCAAAAATATATAGGAATTTGTTTCACTTTCAATCACTTCCTGCTTCTGAAAACATGTATTCCTCCATGTTTCTTTACTGCTCTTTTCATGAGACTTCTTTCCAAACACATTATTTTCGATTTCCATAATCAATTTTGAAGCAAAACTCACACACTCTTCATGAAAATCCTAATACTAATATTATCATTGATGTATAACTGGTTGTAATGAATGTCTGTATATCAATATTTGATTTCCTGTATTTTTTCAGATATCATTTCAATCCATTATTTATAGTGGAATGAGTATAGGTTTTATTCAGAGTATGTTCCATTCATGCATTATCTATATATTCATAGAAACAGGGTACACCTGTTTGTACCCCCAATACTAATTTATACATCTTCAAAATATTGCTCCCAGAAATGGTGGAAGATATACTCATGTCACCTGATCTACATATATATTTTATTACAGTAATATTATGGACACAAAATGCAAAGGTCACACTTATGATTGTACCAAAGCCTAAATGGAAAGTGAGCATGGATTAGTAATAACATCCATGTCCAGGTTGCCTAATGCTCTCAAATGTCAATCCAATTGGTGACTACATATTTGTTTCTTGCTAAGATTATATATTCAACCTCAACCCTGTTGAAAATGTCTAATCCTATAACTCACATTATACTTTGCCTGATTTCCTTTTGTCTCAATTGATATTTACTTTCCTACATATTTTCCCCAGTTCATCATTGTGAATGACTCTTCACATGTGCTGACCTTTACATTCACTCTCTACCCGAAACCCTATTTCTAAAAAAGTTTTTGTCCAAATCCTATACTCACTCTTCTTTCTAAACCTACTGACTATCTTCCTAATCCTATCGACTATCCCTTTTTGACTGCATGTTCTCTTCGACATTCAATCATCCAAGGTAAAGGTCCTATGCCATTGTATAGCGATTAATCAGAGACATCTGTGCAGAACATAATTCAAAGCTAAGTATCCTACCCAAGGGCCCAATACACTTCTGGGCTTCAAAACTTACATAGATTTGGGTTTTCAAACTTATATTTCACCTATATATTCTTTTAAATTTCGCAGGTTCCCAGTAACATTATTCATCCCGCAGAATGATTCCCAACCGAATTTGAACCTGTTATTAACCCTAACCATACGCTGTTCCCTCAGTCTACCTTTACAGAGGAGCAGGGATAGAGTTGGTCTTACAATACAGGAATGTAGGGGATCTTCCACCTGCTGAGAACCTCAAAGGTCAATGCAGAAATGATCCTTGGAGAAGTTGTAGGCAGCTATGTAGTACCAAAGAGAGCAAAAGTCTTCTGACATGGTAAAGAACCTGGACAG
Source organism: Callospermophilus lateralis (assembly GCF_048772815.1). Lineage (NCBI taxonomy): Eukaryota > Metazoa > Chordata > Mammalia > Rodentia > Sciuridae > Callospermophilus > Callospermophilus lateralis. The sequence continues at coordinate 64,251 of NW_027512618.1, read as the reverse complement.
GATGAAAGGATGTGTCTGAATCGGCCTCTCTCTTCTTAATGTAGAGAAGATGGACCAAAGCAGGCCTGTATGGAGAGAAGTTCCCCGGTGCATATGGTTGATATACCATTCTAACTTGTGACAGTGTCACAGAAAGTAGGAACAGCCTCCATCTCATGAGACCCTTGGCAGCAACTGTTAGGACAAAGTGGTTGCCAAGGCAGTGACCTCATTCATTTCATGAACAAAGTGACTTCACCTAACTTACTTGGTGATGGAACTCTCTGAACTTGGGATTCAGGAAGCCAGGCATCCAGAGCCAGTCCCAGTAACAGTCCTAGTGGGATCACATGTTTGGTTTTACCAAGGGCAGAGAGAGTCTTTTTTGGTACCTACTGATGTGAGAATGGCCAAATGCCAGGACAGCTCTGAAGAGGGTCCTTTCCTAAGAAAACAGGTAGTTGGTCATCGCTGGCTCCTGACAACTTCACAGATTTGGCCACGGAGACCAGATCTGAGACAGGGCAGGCCAGTTCAGGGTAACAATATGGTCCACAGTCAGAGGACACTCCGGATTGTCACAGACATATTGGGGGAAGGAAGTGCCTTTGTGGGTGTGGGTGTGAGTTTGTGGTTTTGTCTCATGTTCTGAGAATAGGTAGGAAAGGCGATTTGTTTGGTTTGGAGTGGACTGCTTCTAAAAAGTCGTTTGACAAGGTGAGTGTTTCTATATCTGTGTATCTCACTGTGTCCGTGGTTGTAGACATAAGAAAAGAGAATGCATCAATGGATATGTCCTGTCTAAAAGAAAGTTTTCCATCATTCATCCTACCCAATTTATGACTGGACTGCAGGTTGCTTTATGGATGGGCAACCCCTACTATCTTCCTAAGTTCCTGTTTTCTTCCTAAATTTTGGCCACTACCCAGAATAGGCTCATGGTTTTGTGTCCAAGATATGTAACACCTCCAAGCTCTGTGACATGGCCATGTACTGGATAGCTGAATGGAATGGCGAGCATCTCAGGAAACTCAGATATCAGTGTGACCAGGAAAGTCTCAGTGGAGAAACACTGTTTTGGGCCTTCTGCTTACCTATTTTTCTGTTGCCCTGAATGTCAGGAAGGTCCTTACCTCAGGCCACTCCTTTTTGAAGCCTGAAGTAAACAGTTTTTAAATGCAAATGAATGGGCATCACCTGTGGTGCTTTGCTTAATTGCTTTTGAAAGGGATGTGTCTGAATCAGCTGCTTGCCTCTGGATCAGGCTATGGATTAGATTCTCAGCACCTGATGGATATAAAGAAAGTTCCCATGTGTGTATTGAAAACGAAAATGGTAAAAATATCAGTCATTGTGGATGAAGTTTCTTGCCTTCCTCTGTTAGGTTCCTAACCTCCATCAAGTGAGAATAGGATCCTCTGGGTCAAATGAGTTCTTTGAACTCCTGCAGAAGTGCTTGGGTTCTCCCATGATGCCAAATCACATAAAGAATCTATACCTGACAGTCAGTTGGCCTCAAATTGGAGAAGCAGAGCAGTATTAAAGGCAGGCCTATTTGATCACTCCTGGTTCACAGGAAGGGTGTCAAGGCCACCCTCATTTTAGGCAAATGACGGGCAAGGGTGCATATTTTGGACATTGCCTTGGGCTGCGCTCCTCATGGAGACCTCCAGCAAGAGTTTATGATGAGTGTCTATATGGAAGAAGATGAGGGTCATGTGGGAATGTTTTGGTTTCAATTGTGGTCATTTGTGTGGCGGTTGGAAGAGATGACTGGGTCCACATGGGCTTGAACTCGGGTGTGATTCTCCTTCGAGACTGAGTTCTGGAACTGACCTCAGAGAAGTATTGCCATTAATTGTGTTGGGATTGTAGGAGGCCACGCATGAGAGTCACCCTTGAAACCTGAGATTGGGCCCTGGGTGGCTTTCCACAGAGCACTGAGAATCTCAACCAGGATATCACATGATTTTATTCTGAAAGACTTGGCAGCCATAGTTAAGAGTCAAAACACACATGGACCTCACATTTTAGACCTCAATGGGCCTGTCTGCATATGACATTTTGACCACTCTTTGGAAAGCCTTGCCTGTGAGAGTTCTCCAGAGCTTTCATTGAAATGAGCTTCCTCACCATTTAATGGTTCTTGGATGAATGAAAACCCCAAAGTGCCTCCAACTTCATTCTTGAACAATGGATAGATAAATACCATGAAATTTTTGAAATTCCCAATGACCAGGTGGCACTGGAGAACCATTGAATGTCCTATTGCTGCTCATGAGTGTACCAGACAGTGCCTTGATTGACTGGAGTTCTTGAAAATGGTGTGGAACACAGATGCCAGTAAGTTGGAGCCTGCTGAGTAGTGGGCCTAGAGCAGTGGTGTGCAGTTGTCTGATAATATATTTGTGGTGTGGCCATGTGGGTGTGTCATTGGCTTCCAAATGGCTTGTGACTGACTTGGTGCAGCCAGCAGAAAATTATATGAAAAGGCATCTGGTTATATGGACAGGTTTCAGGGCAATGTTCAGAATCAGGTTTCTATGGTCAAGGGAGCAAGAAATGTGGGATAGAAGCCTGGTTGGTGCATTCTCCTGAAGACCCTGACCCACCACACCTTACAGGACTCCCACCAGCACTGTGTCCCATTTGAAATCCTTGTATGTTGTGAAGCAAATACAAAACACCCAGTGCAGCAGCAAGAAACACCACGAAAATTGGAGAATGACCAAATGGCTTCAAAGTCCACACAGGGAGACACTTAGCCCCCAGTGGCCACAGTTTATCTACAAAGAGAGAATTCATCACTGCTTCCTCATGTTCATTAGAAAATAAGAAACCATATCCTCCAGGTCACATAGATGCAGACCCAGCTTTGATGGTCTCCGTACACAGGGAGCTAAAGCTCCTGACAACAACATATTTTTCAAGTGTCCAACCTCAGAGGCAGTTTCTCAAGAAGTCTTAATGCCAGCATAGCTCCATGTTTGTGGAGTGTTTACACTGTCCCTTACTTTTGGAAACTCCTCTACCACCTCCAAGGTTGTGAACTCCTGAACATTTTCCATTCCAGGTATGTATTCACAGATTTTCTAACTCTTCTTCTCTAATTGTGTCTTACTAGGGGCGAAGATATTGTCAAGGCATTGTTCTGGATGATAGTGGGAATTTTTTGTAGCACATATTTGCATACACATTGGATTTATTTTCCTATTTTCCATTTGAAATACTGAATAACTGACACTAACCCATACCCTAATAGACTCTTACTACTAATCCTAATATGATGGAGTAAAATAACCCAAACAGAATAGAAATGCAAGCATTTCAGAGGAGGCATGGTGTATAGTTAGACTTGGCTTTTGCATGATAAAGTGTAGGTGTTATAATTCAAGTTAATTTTTAATTGAAATAGTTCCATGGGTACTTAAAGTAAACAAATATGTGAATTCCTCTCTCCCTTTCTCTGTAGCCTATTCATCACATGTATTTTTATATGCACATATAGAATTCTACCTGGTACCACAGGTACACTCTTGTGAGGTGGCTGACTTGGAAGATAGAAATTGTGAGAATAGATCACTCCGCCTAAACGCTGTTGAAACTGAAATTTCAAACTATGGGTGAGCTTCCTAGTTGAACAACATTATACATAAATCCATGTTCAGTAAAATGAATATTTTTGGATCTGTGGATGATATATATTTCATGGTGAATTTCGATTGGCATATGTATTGCTAATTTTTAATGTCTCTGTGTGTGTGTGTGTGTGTGTGTGTGTGTATATATACACACACACACACACTAATTTTTTTTAAAATATAAAATATATGTGTCTTATTATACACTCCCTAAATTCATTCATATTCATGTATGTGGATTTAGAGTTAACATTTCACAAGATTATTCACGGAAATATTCATCCACCTGAAATACATATTTTTTCCCTAGAAATGAAAAATAACTTCAGTGAATGGTGGATACAAATCCTAATATTTCTACAATAATTGATCCAGTTTGTCATCAATGCAAGTAGATTCCTATGGGACATGATGTGTATTTTGATGTTCATTTTTATTCACCACTGGTATGTTACAATTTCTTCAGTTTATGCACATTATAGGATATATATTTCATCCATACGTTAGCAAAATTATAGGCATTTGTTTCACTTTCAATCATTTTCTGCTTTAGAACACATGTAATCCTCCATGTTTCTTGACTGGTTTTTTCATGAGACTTCATTCCAAACATATTATTTTCGATTTCCATAATCAAATTTGAAGCAAAACTCACACACCCTTCATGATAAACTATAACCCTAATATTACTATTAGATGTATAACTGGTTGGAATGAATGATTGTATATCAATATAAGATTTCTTATATATTTTCAGATATCAAATCAATCCATTATTTAAAGTGGAACCAGTTATATTATTTATTCACACTATTGTCTATTCAGGCATTGTCTCTATATTCATAGACACAGAGTACACCTCTTTGTAAACCCAATACTAATTTATACGTCTTCAAAATTTTGCTCCCAGTAATGGTGGAAGAAATACTCATGTCATCTGATCTACATATACATTTTATCAGAGTAATATTCTGGACACAAAAAGAAATGGTCACACTTATGTTTGCACCAAAGCCTAAATGTAAAGTGAACATGGATTACTAAAACCATCCATATCAAGTTTGGCTAATGCTCTCAAAATTCAATCCTATTTGTGACAACATATTTGTTTCTTGCTAAGATTATATATTCAAACTCAACCCTGTTGAAAATATCTAATCCTATCTCTCACTTTATACTTTTCCTGATTTCATAATGTCTCTATTTATATCAGCTTTCCTACATACTTTCCGCAGTTCATCATTGTGACTGACTCTTCAATTGTGCTGACACTTACATTCACACTCTAATCCAAACCCTATTGCTAAGGAACTTTTGTTCCAAATCCTATACTCACTCTTCTTCTTAAACCTACTGACTATTTTCCTAATCCTACCCATTATCCCTTTTTGACTGGATGTTCTCTTATACATTCAATAATCCAAGGTACAGGGTCTAATGCCATTGTATATCGATCTATCTCAGACATCTGTGCAGAACATAATTCAACGCTAAGTATCACAATCAAGGGCCCATCCCCATTCTGCGCTTCAAATCTTACTTAGATTTCTGTTTTCATACATATATTTCACCTATATATACTTATAAATGTCGCAGGTTCCCAGTACCATTATTCATCCAGCAGAATGATTCCTAATTCAAATTGAACATATTATTAACCCTAACCATACACTGTTCCCTCAATCTAACTTTACAGAAGAGCAGGGACAGAGTTGGTCTTACAATACAGGAATGTAGGGGATCTTCCACCTCCTGAGAACCTCAAGGTCCATGCAGAAATGATCCCTGGAGAAGATGTAGACAACTATGAAGGACCTGAGAGAGCAAAAGTCAGCTTCCATGGAAAACAACCTGGTCAGGATGAAGGGTTGTTTATGAATCAGCCTCTCTCTTCTTAATGTAGAGAAGATGGACCAAACCAGGTTGGTGTGGAGAGCTGTTCCTAGGTGCCTATGGTTGATATACCATTCTACCTTGTGAAAGTGTCACAGAAAGTAGGGGCAGCCTCCATCTCATGGTAGTCTTGGAAGCAACTGTTAGGACAAAGTGGTTACCAAGGCAGTGATCTGATTCAGTTCTTTAAGGAAGTGACCTCACCTCACTTCTTTGTTGATGGAACTCTCTGAACTTGGTATCCAAGAAGCCAGGCACCAAGAGGCAGTCCCAGTCCCAGTGGTCTCACTTGTTTGGACTTACCAAGGACAGAGTCAGTCATTCTTGCTACCTACTGATGTAAGGACGGCCAAAACCAGGAAAGCTCTGAAGAGGGGCTTTTCCTGAGAAAGTAGGTAGTGGCTCACTGCTGGCTCCTGATAACTTCACAGAGTGGGCCAAGGAGACCAGATCTGAGACAGGACAGGCCATTTCATTGGAACATAGTATGGCCCACCAGTCAGAGGACACTCCGGATAGTCACAGAACTACATGGGGGAAGGAGGTGTCTTTGTGGGTGTGGGTGTGGGTTTGTGGTTTTGTCTCATATTCTGAGAATAGGTAGGAATGGCGGTTTGTTTGGTTTGGAGGGAACTGTTTCTAGTAAGTCATTTGACAAGGCGAGTGTTTCTATGTCTGTTTATACCACTGTGTCCCTGGTTGTAGACATTAGAAAAGAAAATGCATCAATTGGTGAGTCCTGTCTAGTAGAAAGCTTCTCAGCTTTCATCCTGCCCAATTCATGAATGGACTGCGGCTTGACTTATCGATGGGGAACACCTGCTAACTTCTTAAGTTCCTGTTATCTTCCTGAATTGTGTGCACTCTCCAGAATAGGCTCATAGTTTTGTGTCAAATATATGTACCACCTCAAATCTATGTGACATGGCCATGTACTGGATAGCTGAAGGGAATGGCGAGCATCTCAGAAAGCTGAGATATCAGTTAGACCAGGAATGCCTCATTGGAAAAACCCTGCTTTGGACATTTTGCTTACCGATTCTTCTGTTGCCCTGAAAGTCAGGAAGGTCTTTGCATCAGGTGTGTCATGTGGGAGTGTTTTGGTTTTAATTGTGGTCATTTTTGTGGCCGTTGGAAGACATGGCTATGTCCACCTGGGCTTGAACCCTTATGTGATTCCCCTTAGAGACTGAGTTCTGGAACTGACGTCAAAGAAGTATTGCCATGTATTGTGTTGGGATTTTAGGAGGCCACGCATGAGAGTCGCCCTTGGAAACTGAGATCTAGGCCCAGGGAGGCTTTCCGAAGAGCACTGGAAATCTCAGGAAGGACATCACATGATTTTATTCTTAAAGACTTGGCAGCCATCGTTGCAAGTCAAAACACACATGGTCCTCACATTGTAGACCTCAAATGCCTGGCTTAATGTGACCTTTTAGCCTGTCTTTGGGAAGCCTTGCCTGTTAGAATTCTCCAGAGCTTTCATTGAAATGAGCTTCTTCTCCATTTAATGGTTCCTGAATAAATTGAAACCCACAGTGCCTTCAACTTCATCCATGAAAAATGCCTAGATAAATATCATTAAAGTTTGGAAATTCCCATCACCTGGTGGCACTGGAGAACCTTTAGGTGTCCTATTGCTGATCATGAATGTACCAGACAGTGCCTTGATTGACTGGGTTTCATGAAAATGGTGTAGAACAGAGATGCCAGTAACTTGGAGCCTGATGAGTAGTCCGCCTATAGCAGTGGTGTGCAGGTGTGTGTTAAAACATCTGTGGTGGGCTGATGTGGATATGCCATTGGCTTTCAAATGCCTTGTGACTGATATGGTGCAGCCCCCATACCCTTGTATGTAAAGGCATCTTGTTATATGGACAGGTTGAAGGGCAATGTTTAGAATCAGATTTCTGTGGTCAAGGGGGCAAGCTATGTGGGATATAAGCCAGGTTGGTGCATTCTCCTGCAGACCCTTACCCACCACACATGACAGAACTCCCTCCATCACTGTGTCCCAGTTGAACTTCTCGTATTTTGTGAAGCAAATACCAAACTCCCAGTGCAGCTGCAAGAAACACCACGAAAAGTGGAGGATGACCAAATGACTTCACAGTCCACACTGCAAGACACTTAGCCCCCAGTGGCAACAGTTTACCTATAAAGAGAGAATTCAGCCCTACTGCTTCATGTTCATAGGAAAAAAAGAAACCATGTCCTCCAGGTCATATAGATGCAGACCCAGCTTTGATGGTCTCACTACAAAGGAAGCTAAAGCTCCTGTCATCAACATATATTTCAGGTGCCCAATCTCAGAGGCAGTTTCTCAAGAAGTCTTTAGGCCAGCAGAGCTCCATGTTTTTGGAGTTTTTACCCTGTCCTTTACTTTTGGAAACTCCTCTACAACCTCGAAGGTTGTGAACTCCTGAGCATTTTCCATTACCGATATGTATTCACAGATTTCTAACTCTTCTCCTCTAATTATGTCTTACTTGGAGTGAAGGAAATGTCAAGGCATTGTTCTGAATGAGAGTGGGAAGATTTTTGGGTAGCACATATTTGCCTACACATTGGATTCATTTTCCAATTTTCCATTCGAAATACTGAATCCCTGACTGTCAGGGGTAGAAGGAATTCTTCTTCAAAGAACAGCCTGACACTTACAAGAAACAGCCCCCAGGAGACATCCTGTCTGGAAGACATCCTGTAGCCATATATGTCCCTGAGACATCCTGTGGCCATCTTTCTTCCAGAAACATCCTGAAGTTATCTCACCTTGTGAAGACATCCAGGAACTGCTGATAAGAGAGATTTCCCATATCCAGTATATTAATACCCATGTGTGAACAATAAAATTTTGCAGCTTGATCAGAACTCCTGTGTTGCTCTCATCTCTCATGCCTCTTGTCCCTTCATTCCTCCCCATCTAGGTTCGCTGACCACGTTGATGTGTCCTGCCGGCCGGGACATCTGGCGCCCACCGACTGGGGCTCAAGCCTTTGACTGAGGGGGAACCCCTTCCTCCTGGAAGACTTGGTCAAGAGGAGCTCACGATCGCCTCAGCAGACACCACCCGGAGACATATCCAGGAGGAAGGTGGGGATGATGCACGGTGAGTGACGCACCATGTGACAAGCAGTATCGTCACATGATTTGTTTATTTCAGGCCTCAAGGAGTCCTTCAAGACATGAGGGGCACATGTTAAGAAAAAGGACTTAAAATTTTTCTTTTCATACATAGGAGAATTGTGTCCATGGTTTCCTCTTGAAGGGACCATTGATGGCAAAAATGGCTTAGAGTAGGAGACTGTTTAAAAGATTATTATGAATCATTTGGCCCAGAAAAAATGCCAGTTCCCACCTTTTCTTACTGGAACTTAATTAATGAAATTCTTAAAAGTTTTCGCTTTGACAATGGTACCTTACAACTTGTCAGGATTGGGGAAGAGATTATGCAAAAGACCTCTCGTCCCCCCTCTGCATGCCCATCATTAGTATAGACATAGAACCTTCTCAGTCTTCCCAGGACCCTGAGAACCTTCCTGGTCCCCCTCAAAATACGACCCTAATTAATAAGGCTCCAATGATTAAAAACCACCTTTATCCAGTTTTAAATCCCAGAGACACATTGACCCCTGGGGAGGACGCTATCTTGGAGAAGGAAGCAGCTCTCTACCATTCAGAACACCCGCGACCTCTCAGGACCCTGCCACAGCCTATAGGATTTACCAAGCGAAGGTGAAAGCACCTATGTAAAACATCTTGCCTTTGAAAATGCCAACCCAGCATGTCAGAATGTTCTTCAACCACATAAGGATAAAGGGAAACTTTCTGAAGTTATTAGACTCTGTGCAGACGTGGGTGCAGCCCATGCCATGGGTCTGGCTTTAGGGACCGCCTTTACCAAGGCCTTTCACAATCCTGGCTCACGTACTTGCTTTACTTGTAAACAACCTGGCCATTTTGCATGTGAGTGTCCCACAGGCAAACAAAGCCTAGGAATAGCGTCTCCTCAAACTGGGGCTTAACCGCCCCCAGCTACCCTTTTCCATAGAAGTGGTAAAGGTCATCACTGGGCCAGTGAGTGTAGATCTAAGACAAATGCCCTCAGACAGCCTATTTCTTCCTACTTCTCGGGAAACTCCCTGCGGGGCCAGCCCCCGGCCACAACATCCCCCACGACAAACACAGGAGCAATAAAGTTTGTTCCCTCCTAAACTCCCAACCTACCAAAAATCCTTCTCCACAATTGCCTCCCTCCAACTAGCCACCCCAGGCAGCACAAAATTGGACCTCTGTGCAGGCACAAATACAATATTAGACCCAATGCAAGGGCCCCAGATAATACCCAATGAAATTATGGGTCCCCCTCCATCTCATACATGTGCCCTTAATCTTGGAAGAGCCTCCACTACCATACAAGGTGTTCAGGTCTTCGTTGGCATTAATGATAATGATTTCACTGGAGAAATAAAAATACTGGCCACTGCTATTAATGGAGTTGCCGCCATCCCAGCAGGAACAAGACTTGCACAATTAATTCTCCTTCCCTTGGATTCAGGAGGCATTTCCAAAACCCAAACCTACCTCGGGGGACTGCCTTCTTGGGCTTCTCTGATGTGTATTGGGTTCAGCCCATTTCTCACAATAGACCCACCCTTACCTTACTTACTGAAGGAAAGGAATTCCAAGGAGTTCTAGATATTGGAGCTGATGCCACAATTATTTCTCAAAAATACAAGCCATCAGGTTAGCACCTCACTCCATCCTTGACTGACCTTAAAGGGATAGGAAAATAAAAAAATCCTCTGGTCAGCTCTAGGTCTATTAGCTGCACTGATAAAGATGGTAATAAGTCAACTGTCACTCCTTTCGTTGATTCTGACCTCCCTGTTAACGTATAGGGAGGAGATATTTTGAGTTATTGGAAGTTATTCTCGCCAGTCCCAATTCCATGGTGACTCATCAAATGCTTCCTATGAATTTTGTTCCTGGTACAGGCCTGGGGATACTGAAACAAGGACTGGTGGAGCCTATACAGCCCATACAAAAACAAATACATGTGGACTTGTGTATTCAGATTTTTTGTGTCAGTCCCTGACCCTCCTGTACCCCATGCAGATAAAATTATTTGGGAGACTCAGACTCCTGTGTTGGTGGATCAGTGGCCCCTTACCCAAGAAAAATTGGAGGCTGCCTCCACGTTAGTGCAGGAACAGCTTGCAGCCGGCCATGTAAAGCCCTCAACCTCATCATGGATTACTCCTATTTTTATTATCAAGAAAAAATCAGGCAAGTGGTGCCTTTTACAATATTTGTGTGCCATTAATAAAGTTATGCGCCCGATGGGAGCACTACAGCCAGGCATTCCCACACCAGTGGCGATTCCAAAAAACTATTGTAAAATGGTTATTGACATAAAAGATTGCTTTTTTACCATTCCTTTACATCCTGAGGATAGACCCTATTTTGCCTTTAGTCTCCCTCACATTAATTTTCAGGGCCCTATGCAGAGATTTCAATGGAAGGTTCTTCCCCAAGGTATGGCCAACAGCTCTAGTCTTTGCCAAAAACACGTTGCTCAAGCAGTAGACCCTGTGAGAGAGCAATGAGCACAAAATTATATTTTACATTATATGGATGATTTGTTAATTGCTGCACCTAATACCCATGACCTTAATAATTGTTACTTGGACTTTTACAAAACCTCACTACCTTGGGACTACAGATAGCTCCAGATAAGTTTCAAACACAGGACCCTTATACCTATTTGGGCCTTAAACTTCAAGATAATCAGATCCAAATTCCTAAAATACAACTATGTGTTTACCATCTTCACACACTTAATGATTTTCAAATATTACTGGGGGATATTCAATTGCTAGGAACATATTTAAAATTACCCACTTGTGTACTTTTGCCCCTTAATGATATTTTGATAGGTGATTCCCACCCCTCCTCCCCTCAAAAGCTTACTCCCGAGGCATGACATGCATTAAACCAAGTCACAGAAGCCATTGCCCAAAAGTTTGTTACACAAATTTCTTATAACCTTCCTCTGGTTCTGGTTATTTTCCACACTCCTCATACACCCACAGGAATATTTTGGCAGCGAGATCCACATTTTAAAAATAAAGGCTGCCCCTTGCTTTTGGTCCTTGTATCCACCACATCCTCCAAGGTTATTACTGTTTATCTTGCTCAGGTAGCTTCTCTTATTTTTAAAGGTCGTTTGCTTTCTCGACAACATTTTGGCAAAGACCCTGATAATATTTTAATTCCATATACTAAGGACCAAACCCTTACTACAATTTTTACTAGAGACATGGATCAATGGGGTATTGCCCTATCAGGCTTTTTGGGAACAATTCATAACCACATCCCCAATGACCCCGTTTTAAATTTTGTCCAGTTACATTCATTTATTTTTCCCAAAATTACTCAAAAGGCTCCCATTCCTCAAGAACTTACTGTCTTTACAGATGGTTCCAGTAATGGCCGTGCAGTCTTTGTTGTCAATAACAAGCCTACCACCTTTGATACTGTCTATCAGTCAGCTCAGTTTGTGGAATTGTTCACCATAACACAAGTTTTCATAAAGTTTTTTTGATAATTTTGTTAATATTTATACAGACAGTGCCTACATTGCTCTTTCTGTGCCCCTGCTGGAGATTTCACCCACCATTATGGCTTCTTCCAATTCCCCCTTTCTGTTTCACCAGCTTCAGCAGCTAATTCAGGCCAGAAAACATGCATTTTCCTTAGGACACATCATGACACACTCTGACCTTCTGAGCCCTCTAACACAAGGTAATGCCCAAGCTGATGCAGCAACACGTTCCATCTTTCCAATTTTTGTTGGCTCCATTCAAAAGGCCATGGAGTTACAAAATCTTCACCATCTAAATTCCCAGAGCCATCGATTACTTTGGAAAATTACCAGGCAACATGCATGAGATATAGTAAAAGCATGCCCTGGTTGCACTGTCTCCCTCCCCATTCAACACTTGGGAGTTAACCCCCGAGGATTACAGCCCAATCAGGTTTAGCAAATGGATGTTATTCATTTTCCTGAATTTTGAAAAACCAAATGTATATACGTTTCTATAGATACCTTCAGCGGCTTTAGTTTTGCATCACCACATTCTGGAGAGGCTACCAAAGATGTCCTTTCTCATCTTGTTTCAGCCTTTTTCATAATGGGTAAACCAATACATATTAAAACAGATAAATGTCCTGCATATACCAGTGCCAAGTTTAAACAGTTTTGTGCTACCTTGCAATTTTGTCATACTACTGAAATTCCATACAACTCTCAGGGCCAAGGCATGTGGAACTTGCCCATCTTAGCTTAAAGACTTGGCTATCCCATCTTAAGGCTTCCGCCCTTGTATTTACCACTCCCAGGGATCGCCTTAACCATGCATTATTTGCCCTTATTTTTCTTACCTTAGACAGTGAAGGCCATTTGGCCACAGACAGACACTGGCATCCTTCGTCCAATTCTGTTCGCTCGCCTGTTATGTGGTGCAATCCCATTACAAATAAATGAAAACGCCCAGATCCTATCCTCATCAGGGGATGAGGCTCAGCTTGTGTTTTGGACCAAGAGCAAGCATCCCCAAGATGGTTACCAGAATGCCTGGTTAAACAGGTAAATTACGTACCTCAACCCAGGGACGGAGGCCCTCCCCCTGAGGACAAATTTTCCTCCATTTCAGATACAGCCAACAATCTGTGCGAGTATCCTGCTTAAGGCACTTCTGCTGAACAGGTTTGAACACGGAGGCCTTGGACCTCCAATTTCCAACACCATGGAGTACCTTTTTGCCCCCCGCCCCCGTGAATGCAAAGGAGGATTTTGGACTGAGGCTCCCACTAGTTGTACCCAGACTGCTGACTGCATGACTAAGGTGACTTACCTCCGTGCCAAGGTTGACCATAATCTCGGAGGAGTTCATCAGCCTAAATGGGTATGTGTTAACAAGCCAAAGATTATTCCCCCTAGTACAAGTAAAGCTCTCCAAAATTGTTCTGCAACTTGTACGCATACCCAGGCGATGCATGTCTCTTGTAATGTGTCGGCTTCACTTTGTGTTAATAAACAGGGAGAACAATTTTTTGAAGCCTCCCTAACTAAAACTCATGCAGCAGGGGGACCACTATTCATTATACCCCCATTCTCTTTGACCATGGAGGAGATGGCAAATACACCAAGCTACAGTCAGCTGGGTGCCAAGGCACTGTCGGAAAAGGTTCCTACTGGCCCATTAAGGCCCCTACAGGGGTCTCTGATGGTGGAGGACCCACTGATGCAGTCAAGCATCCTCAGATAATCAAACTTTTGAAACCCCAAATCCCTGAGCTCACATATCATCCCTTAATGTAGCCTAAATCCCAGTTCCCAGGTTTAGATACCAATACATTAGATATTTTGCAAACTACATTCTCCTAGCATAATAATTCGAACCCCACCCTTGCTGGTGATTGCTGGCTCTGCATGACAGCAGGGGCAATCATGCCTATGGCAGTTCCTATTAATTCTATCATGGACAATGATAATACATGCCAACCCGGATTTCCCTTTAAAGTACAGCCTATAGGCAATTTTACATTATTTATTTTAGGCGCGATGCAGAATAATACCTATGATATTGATGTTCGACTTACTTCCTTTGGAAATTGCTCAACAGTATAAAATTATTCCTCACCCACCCGATCTCTTTGTCCCTCCAATGGCACAGTTTTTATGTGTGGAGGAAACTCGGCCTTCCCACGCTTCCAGCGAATTGGACCATTGGTTGTGTTCTTGCTTTATTACTCCCTGATATAACTATTGTCCCAGGAGATGAACCTCTACCAATTTCTAGCCTAGACACTTTAGTCAAAAGACATAGGTGGGCAATATAGGCTTTACCACTCATTGTCAGCCTTGGAATAACAGCTGCTGTGGGCACAGGTACAGTGGCTTAGGCACGGCTATTCACTCTTACCATCGCCTGTCTCAACAACTTATAAATTATGTACAAACTTTATCAGGAACCTTTAAAGATTTGCCGGACCAAATAAATTCCCTGGCAGAAGTGTTCCTTCAAAACAGACGGGGCTTAGATTTGCTGACAGCTAACCAGGGAGGTATTTGCTTAGCCTTAGGGGAACGATGCTGCTTTTATGCCAATAAATCAGGCATAGTACGCATTAAAATTAAGCAGCTTCAAGAAGATCCAGAAAAGAGACAAAGGGAACTATTTGAAAATCCCCTCTGGATTGGGCATAATGGATTTCTACACTACGTTCTTCCCCTATTAGTCCCTTTGTTGGGTTTACTTTTAATGGTGTCCATAGGCCCCTGCATTATAAAGAGGCTGGTACAATTTATTAAAGAACAGATTAATATTTTGGTTTCTAAGCCCATACAGGTCCACTATCATGGTCTGGAGATGGAAGACAGCACTGCCAACATTTAAAAGAATGTTCAACCCTTCTCACAGGCTTATTAAGTTTACATCCCCACAGATCTCTCTTTCTTACAGAAAACTATAAGTAACAGCTCTGAGCAATCATCTTCTACCCTTGCAATAAGGGTTCGTTCTCCATGGGCCCCTCCGCTTGGGGGAGGACACACACTTGGAATGAGCACGTTAGGCCATAATAACGGAGGGTCCAGGAAGGACTGCAGGAGGATGGATCCACGGATCCCCAAACACAAGACCTCTGAATGACACGCTCTGGTGCATGGCGGTTGGCATGCTATCCCCTCAAAGACGTCTCCTCCAAAAACATGCCAAAGCAAAACGAAATCTCCTAGGAAAGATGCTCGCTCAAATCAGGAGATATTCTAAGGCATCCTAGAGAAACAGAGCCACTATCACCCCCTAAATCCATGGCCTGTAAGGTATGGTCGAATATTTTATATAACAAAAGGGGAGATGTCAGGGGCTAGAAGGAAGTTCTCCTTCAAAAAATAGACTGACACAAGAAACATCCCCCTGGGACACAACCTGCCTGGGAGACATCCCACAGCCATCTATCTCCTTTTGACATCCGGCTACCATCTGTCTACCTGAAACATCCTGAGGTTATCTCACCCTGTGAAGACATCCAGCAACTGCCGATAAGAGAGCTTTCCCATCCGCAGCATATAAATACCCTCTGAGAATAATAAAACTTTGCAGCATGATCAGAACTCCTGTCTTGCTGTCATCTCTCGTGTCTCTTGTCCCTTCATTCCTCCCCAACTAGGATCGACACCCAAGTTGATGTGTCATGCCAGCTGGGCCATCTGACACTAACCCATACCCTCCTAGACTCTGATGACAAATCCTAATATGATGGAGAAAAATAACCCAAACAGAATAGAAATACAAGCAGTTCAGAGGAGGCATGGTGTATAGTTGCACTTGCCTTTTGCATGATATAGGGTAGGTGTTATAAATCTAGTTAATTTTTAATTGAAATAGTTCTCCATGTGTTTTTAAAGTTAACAAATATGTGAATTCCTGTCTCCCTTTCTCTGTAGCCGATTCAGCACATGTATTTTTATATGCACATATAGAATCCTACCTGGTATCAGATGTACATTCTTGTGAGGTGGCTGACTTGGAAGATACAAATTGTGAGAAGAGATCACTCCTCCTAAACGCTGTTGGAACAGAAAATTCAACCTATGGGTGAGCCTCCTAGTAGAACAACATTATACATAAATCCATGTTCAGTAAATTAAATATTTTTGCATCTGTGGATGATATATACTTCATGATGAATTTCGATTGGCATATATATTGCTACATTTTATTGTCTGGGTGTGTGTGTTGTGTGTGTGTGTGTGGGGGTGTATATATATATATATATATATATATATATATATATATATATATATATACACTCTCCAAATATTTCAAAATATGAAATATATGTGTCTTACATATACTACCTAAAAACATTCATGTTCATGTATGTGGATTTATAATCAACTTTTCACAATATTATTCTCAGAAATATTCATCCACCTGAATTACATATTTGTTTTCTAGTACTGAAAACTAACTTCAGTGAGTGGTGCATACAATCCTAATATTTCTACAGTAACTGACCCAGTTTAACATCAATGCAACTAGATTCCTCTTGGATATGATGTCTATGTTGAAGTTCATTTTATTCAACACTGGTACATTACTATTTGTTCAGTTTATACACATCATAGGATATATATTTCATCAACAACTTCAATAATTTATAGGATTTTGATTCACTTTCAATCATTTCCTGATTCAGAACACATGTATTCCTCCAGGTTACTTGATTGTTTTTTCATGAGACTTCTGTCCAAACGCTTTTTTTTTCGATTTCCATAATCATTTTGAAGAAAAACTGACACACTCTTCATGATAAACCATAACCCTAATATTACCATTAGATGTATTTCTGGTTGGAATGAATGATTGCATATAAATATACGATTTTCTGTTTATTTTCAGATATCAATTCAATCGAATATTTAAAGTTGGAACAAGTTATAATATTTAATCACAGTATCGTCTATTCATAAATTATCTCTGTGTTCATAGACACAGAGTAAATCTATTTGTAACCCCAATACTAATTTTTTCATCTTCAAAATGTTGCTCCCAGAAATGGTGGAAGAAATACTCATGTCACCTAATCTACATATACATTTTATCACAGTAATATTCTGGACACAAAAAGAAGAGGTCACACTTATGATTGTATCAAAGCCTAAATGAAAAGTGAGCATAGATTACTGAAAACATTCATGTCCAGTGTGCCTAATGCTCTCAAATGTCAACCCTATTGGTGACTACATATTTGTTTCTTCTTAAGACTATATTTTGAACCTCAACCCTGTTGCAAATGTCTAATCCTATCACTCAATTTATACTTTGCCTGATTTCCTAATGTCTCTATTGATGTCTGCTTACCTAAATATTTTCCCCAGTTCACCATTGTGACTGACCCTTCACGTGTGCTGACATTTACATTCATTCTCTACCCGATACACTATTGCTAAAGAACATTTGGTCCAAATTCTGTACTCAGTCTTCTTCTGAAACTTATCGAATATCTTCCTAATCCTACCGACTATCCCTGTTCTAGTGGATGTTCACTTCTACATTCAATCATCCAAGGTACAAGGTCCTATGCCATTGATTATCGATTGATCTGAAACACCTGTGCAGAACGTATATCAAAGCTAAGTATCCCAATCAATAGCGCAATGCCCTTCTGGGCTTCAAATCTTACCTAGATTTTTGTTTTCATACTTATATTTCACCTATATATTCTTATAAATATCACAGGTTCCCAATACCATTATTCATCAATTAGAATAATTCCTAACCCAAATCAAACCTGTTATTAACCCTAACCATACACTGTTCCCTCAATCTAACTTTACAGAAGAGCAGGGACCAAGTTGGTCTTACAATACAGGAATGTAGAGAATCTTCCACCTGTTGTAAAACTCAAAGGTCCATGAAGAAGTGATCCCTGGAGAAGATGTAGGCAGCCATGAAGGACCTGAGAGAGCAAACGTCATCTTCCATTGCAAACAACCTGGTCAGGATGAAGGGTTGTGTCTGAATCAGCCTCTCTGTTCATAATGTAGAGAAGATGGACACAAACAGTCCTGTTTGGAGACCTGTTCCTGGGTGCCTATGGTTCATATACCATTCTAACTTGTGAAAGTGTCACAGGAAGTAGGAGAAGCCTCGATCTCATGGGACCCTTGGAAGCAACTGTTAGGACAAAGTGGTTGCCAAAGCAGTGACCTCATTCAGTTCCTGAAGGAAGTGACCTCACCTCACTTCCTTGGTCATGGAACTCTCGGTACTTGGGATCCAGGAAGCAAGGTACCAAGAGCCTGTCCCAGTCCCAGTCCCAGTGGGCTCACTTGTTTGGATTTACCAAGGACAGAGTCAGTCTTTCATGGTACCTACAGATATGAGGATGGCCAACTGCCAGGAAAACTCAGAAGAGGGGCCTTTCCTGAGAAAGCAGATAGTGGCTCACCGCTGGCTCCTGACAAGTTCACAGAGTTGGTGTTTTCCGGGGAACATAAGTTGGCCCACCAGTCAGAAGACACTCTGGATAGTCACAGACATACTTTGTAGAAGGTGGTGCCTCTGTGGTTGTCGGTGTGGGTTTGTGGTTTTGTCTCATGTTCTGAGAATAGGTAGGAAAGGCGGTTTGTTTGGTTTGGAGTGAACTGTTTATAGTAAGTCGTTTGGCAAGCAAGTGTTTCTATGTCTGTGTATCCCACTATGTGCATGGTTTTAGATATTAGAAAACTGAATGCATCAATTGTTGTCTCCTGTCTAGCAGAAATCTTCCCAGCATTCATCCTGCCGAATTTATGAATGGATTTCAGCTTGCCTGATCGATGGGCAACATGTGGTATCTTCCAAAATTCCTGCATTCTTCATGAATTCTGGCTACTCTCCAGAATAGGCTCGTGGTTTTGTGTCCAAGATATGTAGCAGTTCCAAGCCCTGTGACATGGCCATGTACTGGATAGCTAAAGGGAATGTCGAGCATCTCAGAAAACTCAGATATAAGTGTGACCATGATAGTCTCAGTGGAGAAACCCTGCTTTGGGCCTTTTGCTTACCTATTGTTCTGTTGCCCTGAATGTCAGGAAGGTCTTTGCCTCAAGACATCCGTTTGTGAAGCCTGAAGAAAACAGGTTCAAATGGAAATGAATGGACATCACCTGTGGATCTTTGCTTAATTCCTTTGAAAATGGAAGTGTCTGAATCAGCCTCTTGGCCCTGTGTGAGGCCGTGGCTTAGATTCTCAACCCCTGAAGAATCTAAAGAAACATCACATGTGTGCATCCAAAACAAAAATGGCCAAAAGTGCAGTTATTGTGGATGAAGTCTCTCCCCATTCTCTGTGAGGTTCCTGACCTCCATCAAGTTAGAATAGGGATCCTTTGGGCCAAATCATTTCTTCAAAGCCCTAAATTGCTTGAGTTTTCCCGTGACTACAATTCACATAAAGAATCCAAACTGCACAGTCAATACGCCTCAAATTGGAGAAGCAGAGAAGTATTAACAGCAGGCCTATTTGAACACTCCTGGTTCACAGGAATGGTGTCCAGGCCACCCTGAATTTAGGCAAATTAGGGGCAAGAGAGATTATTTAGGAGACTGTCTTGGGCTTCGCCCCTCGTGGAAACTTCCAGCGATAGGTTATGATGAGTGTCTATATAAAAGAACATGAGGGCCATGTGGGATTGTTTTGGTTTTAATTGTGGTTGTTAGTGTGGTGATTGGAAGAGATGACTGGGTCCACCTTGACATGAACTCTGGTGTTTTTCCCCTTAGAGACTGAGTTCTGGAACTGACCTCAGAAAAGTATTGCCATTAATTGTGTTGGGATTTTAGGAGGCCATGCATGAGAGTCGCCCTTGGAAACTGAGATCAAGGCCCAGGGTGGCTTTCAACAGAGCACTGGGAATCACAGCCAAGATATCACATAATTTTCTTCTGAAAGACTTGGCAGCCGTAGTTGAGAGTCAAAAGTCACATGGACCTCACATTGTAGAACTCAATGGGCCTGGCTTCATTTGACCTTTTGGCCATTCTTTGGGAAGCATTGCCTGTGAGATTTCTCCAGAGCTTTCATTGAAATGAGCTTCGTCAACATTAATGGTTCTGGAATGAACTGAAACTCACAGTGCCTCCAACGTCATTGTTGAAATATGGCTAGAAAAATACCATGAAATTTTTGAAATTTCCATGACCAGCTGGCACAGGAGAACCTTTGGATTTCCTGTTGCTGATCATGAGTATAACAGACACTGCCTTGATTGACTGGTTTTAATGAAAATTGTGTAAAACAGAGATGCCAATAAGTTGGAGCCTGATGATTAGTGGGCCTAGAGCAGTGGTAGGCAGGTGTGTGATAAAACATCTGTGGTGGGGCCATGTGGATCTGCCATTGGCTTCCAAATGGCTTGTGACTGACATGATGCAGCCAGCAGTCCCTTCTAAGTAAAGGCATCTTGTTATTTGGAGAGGTTTCAGGGCAATGTTCAGAATCGATTTGCTATGGTCAATGGGGCATGCTATGTGATATAGAAGCATGGTTGGTGCATTCTCCTGCAGAAATTGAAATACCACACGTGACAGAACTCCCTCCTACACTGTGTCCCAGTTGAACTCTGTGTATTTCATGAAGCAAATACCAAACTCCCATTGTAGCAGCAAGAAACACCATGAAAATTGGAGGATGAACAAATGGCTTCACAGTCCACACAGGGAGACACTTAGAACCCAGTGGCCACAGTTTACCTACAAAGATCAAATTCAGGACTGCTGCCTCATGTTCATTGGAAAATAAGAAACTATGTTTTACAGGTCACATAGGTGCAGACCCAGCTTTGATGATCTCACTACAAAGGAAGCTAAAGCTCCTGATAACAACATATGTTTCAAGTGCCCAAACTCAGAGGCAATTTCTCAAGAAGTCTTTAGGCCAGCAGAGCTCCATGTTTGTGGAGTGTTCACCCTGTCCCTTACTTTTGGAAACTCCTCTACCACCTCCAAGGTAGTGAACTCCTTAGCATATTCCATTCCAGATAAGTATTCACTGATTTTCTAACTCTTCTCCTCTAATTATGTCTTACTTGGGGCGAAGATAATGTCAAGCCATTGTTCTGGAGGAGTGGGAAGATTTTGTGTAGCACATATTTGCATACACATTGGATTCATTTTCCAATTTTCCATTCGAAATACTGAATCCCTGACTCTAACCCCTACCCTACTAGACTCTGACTACTAATCGTAATATGATAGAGAATAAAAACTCAAACAGAATAGAAATACAAGCAGTTCAGAGGAGGCATGGTGTATAGTTGGAATTGCCTTTTGCATTATATAGGTTAGAAGTTATAAATCTAGTCAATTTTTTGTTGAAATAGTTCTCCGTGTGTTTTGAAAGTTAACAAATATGTAAATTCCTGTTTCCCTTTCTCTGTAGCCTATTCAGCACATGTAATTTTATATGCACATATAGAATCGTACCTGGTATCACACGTACATTTTTGTGAGGTGACTGACTTGGCAAATACAAATTTTGAGAAGAGATCACTCCTCCTAAATGCTGTTGGAACTGAAAATTCAACCTATGGGTAAGCCTCCTAGTTGAACAACATTATACATAAATCCATGTTAAGTATATGAATATTTTTGGGTCTGTGGATGATATGTATTTCATGATGAATTTCAATTGGCATATATATTGCTAGTTTTTAATGTCTGTGTGTGTGTGTGTATATATATATATATATATATATATATATATATATATATACTCTCCGGATTTTTCAAAATATGAAATATTTGTGTCTTATTATGCACTCCCTAAATTCATTCATATTCATGTATGTGGATTTATAATCCACTTTTTAAAAAATTATTCTCAGAAATATTCATCCACCTGAAATACATATTTTTTCCTAGTACTGAAACAGTTTTCAGTAAATGGTGCATCCATATCCTAATATTTCGGCATTGCAAGATGACTGTGAAGACAGTGTATCACACCCAGTGTACCCTGCCACTGCGCAGGTGAATAACGAGTTAGAACGATGAAAAACTATCTTGTTAGGATCTTACAGGAAAATGGCTGTTTACCGAAATCTAGAAGAATGATTTCCACCACCGAGGTCTGGTAATTGAGTCTCAAACACAAGCCACTTGTGCAACCGGAGATCCATTCTGATTTATCCGCGTGACCTGCCCCGTGTCTACAAATGGTGAGGCACCACCGAGAAGCGACCAGCAAGCAGGGAGAAACATTGCTGCAGATTCTGTGGAATCCTGCTGGCTGAGCATCCACTGAGCCCCCAGCTGAATTTGGGATTTCAGACGGGAAAGTTAGCAGTACATTTCTATCCCCCAAAGTGGAAACTCCACAAAGGAAACCAGCAGCCACCATCTTGGAGAGCTGAAGTAACCACCACCACTCCCAGACAGATTGCAACAATAAAACAGGTGTGTGTTTCTCAGGTCATCTCACATACAGAGGAAAATTCGCATAAAATCTCTCCTAGGCTTTTGGGGGAGGGATAATCAGAGCAAGTCTGCATAAAGACTGGGAGAAAACTAGAGGCACCTGACCTTCATCTCTCCTTCCCATCAGCGGCAAAAATGAAACTTGTCTAGCCAGTGCGGGGCGAGGGGCAAGCGGAAAATATTAAAACAATAGAGTTCCAGGGTTCACAATAGACACCCTACCCACCCAACAAACGGCAGACCCGGAGAACAGTTTGAGCTGCCGAAAAGCATCACTCAGGAGAAATCTGGTCTAGCAGGAGAAATCAGGACTAGCAGGATAAACCAGGGGACTAGAGGTCAGGCCCTCCTGACTGGGTGGCTGGAGAACGCCAGACCGCTGCCAGTGTGACTGGGCAACTGGACACCACCTTCCTGCCGGCGCCAGCCCACCTGCTGACGGCATGTCTTGACGGCTGGAGAACGCTCGCCTGCCGACGACCGAACGCGCAACTGTGTGGCTAGAGATCACCCACCCGCCGGCGACAGCCCATCCGCTTCCCGCGCTACTGGGTGGCTGGAGACTGCCGGCATGCCAGCGACCGGGAGCTGAAACCAACAAGAGACAATCCAGTCCACCCCCCCAATTCGGACACTCCGGCAAGGAGCCTGGGGCCCACCACAGCAGAGAGGTGACATCACTGGAGCTCGGCTGTCAGAATTCCTTAACAGCGAAATCCACTTAAGCAGGCATAGTCTAGCAACACAAAGGAGAGAAAACAGAGATATATAAACCCATAACAAATCTATAGAAGAGAGCAGAAACACAGCAATCAAATAGAGCCGGAAAATAACGTGAACATCATGAAAAAACAAGGGGAAAAAAAGGTGTAGAAACAATGAAGGACAACTTAATACTACAGGAGAACCTAGAAGCATCAGAAACAGGGATAGGGAAAAAACTTAAGTCATACCTAACTCAGATGGAAAGGAATAATAGAGAAGACATGAGGCAGCAAGTCCAAGAAATAAAAGTATATTTTGAAAATGAATTAAACAACCAAATTCAAATGGCAAAGAACAAGGTTTACCAGGAGATAGAGATCTTTTAAAAATCATACAGTAATTCTAGAAATGCAGGAAACTATAAACCAAATTAAAAACTCAAACAAGAATATTTCAAATAGACTAGATCAAGTAGCAGTCAGAACATCAGATAATGAAGACAAAGTTTGTCAACTTGAAAAGAATATAGTCAACACAGAAAACATGCTTAAATCCCATGAGCAACTATTCAAGAGATATGGGATGTCATAAAAAAACCAAAATTGGGAGTCATCGGGATAGAAGAAGGCATAGAGATTCAAACCAAATGAATGGACAACATATTAAATGAAATAATTCTAGAAAACATCCCAGAGATGAAAGATGGAATGGATTGCCATATCCTGGAAGCCTACAGGACCTCAAACATTCAAAACCATAATAGACAAACTCCAAGACATATAATTACGAAGATAGCCAACATACAGAACAAGGAGAGAATATTAAAAGCTACGAGAGAAAGTAGGCAGATAACATTCAGGGGTAAACCAATTAGGTTAACAATTGATTTTTCATCACAGACTTTGAAAGCGAGAAGATCTTTGAACAATGTATTTCAAACACTGAAAAATAATGGATTCCAACCAAGAATACTGTATCCAACAAAATTAAGCTTCAGATTTGACAATGAAATTAAGTCTTTCTTGATAAACAAAAGCTAAAAGAATTCGCAGACAGAACACCAGCACTGCAAAGCATTTTGAGCAAAATACTACAAGAAGAGGAATTGAAAAATAGTGCCCAAAACTAACAGCGGGAGGTATCTCAGTAAAGGGGTAAGAAAATAACCAAAAAGTAAAAACTACCCAAATTAAAATAAATAAATAAATAAACATGACTGGAAGTATAAATCATATTTCAATTGTAACCTTAAATGTTAAAAATCTAAACTCACCAATCAAGAGACATAGGCTAGTAACCTGGATCAAAAAAATAAATCCAACAATATGCTGCCTTCAGGAGACTCTTTTGATAGGTAAAGACATACACAGGCTGAAAGTGAAAGGTTGGGAAAAATCATACCACTCACATGGCCCTCGGAAGCAAGCAGGAGTGGCCATACTCATATCATATAAAATCAACTTCAAACCTATGTTAATCAAAAGGGATAAAGTAGGACACTATATATTGATAAAAGGAACCATCCACCAACAAGACATAACAATTATCAATTGCTATGCACCAAACAATTGAGCTGCAACGCTCATAAAACAAACTCGCCTCAAGTTCAAGAGTCAAATGGACTACAACACAATAATTATGGGTGACTTCAACACACCGCTCTCGCCATTAGACAGATCCTCTATAAAAAACTGAATAAAGAAACTATAGAATTCAACAGCACAATCAATAACCTTGACTTAACTGACATATATAGAATATATCAACCATCATCAAGTGGATACACTTTATTCTCAGCAGCACATGGATCCTACTACAAGTTAGACCATATATTATGCCATTGGGCAACTCTTAGTAAATATAAAGGCGTGGAGATAATACCATGCACCATATCTGATCATAATGGAATGAAACTGGAAATCAATGAGAATAGAAGGAAGGAAAAATCCTACATCACATGTAAAATGAACAATATTCTACTGAATGATCAATGGGTTACAGAAGACATAAAGGAGGAGATAAAAAAATTCTTAGAATCATATGACAATACAGACACAACATACTGGAATCTATGGGACACAAAGAAGGCAGTTTTAAGAGGGAAATTCATTTCTTGGAGTTCTTTCCTCAAAAAAAGAATAAAACAACAAATAAATAAACTCACAGTACACATCAAAAACCTAGAAAAGGAAGAGCAAAACAACAGCAAATGTAGTAGAAGACAAGAAATAATTAAAATTAGAGCAGAAATCAACGAAACTGAAACAAAAAAAAAACATTGAAAAAATTGATAAAACTAAAAGTTGATTCTTTGAAAAAATAAATAAGATTTACAGGCCCTTAGCCATGCTAAGGATGAGAAGAAGAGAGGGAACTCAAATTACTAACATACGGAATGAAAAAGGCAATATCACAACAGACAGTACACAAATTCAGAAGATAATTAGAAAGTATTTTGAAATCCTATATTCCAATAAAATAGAAGATAGTTATAATATCGATAAATTTCTTAAGTCATACGATCTGCCCATATTCATTCAAGAAGACACACACAATTTTAACAGACCAAAAACAAAGAAAGAAATGGAAGAAGCCATCAAAAGACTACCAATCAAAAAAAGCCCTGTACCTGATGGGTATACAGCAGAGTTCAACAAAACCTTCGAAGAAGAATTAATACCAATACTATTCAAGCTATATCAAGAAATGGAATAATAAGGAGCTCTTCCAAATTCATTCTCAGAGTCCAAAATCACCCTGATCCCAAAACCAGACAAAGACACTTCAAAAAAGAAAACTACAGACCAATATCTCTAATGAAGTTGGATGCAAAAATTCTCAATAAAATCTGTGTGAATTGAATACAAAAACATATCAAAATAGTTGTGCACCATGATCAAGTAGGATTCATCCCTGGAATGCAAGGCTGGTTCAATATACGGAAATCAATAAATGCTATTCACCACATCAATAGACTTAAGGACAAGAACCATATGATCATCTCGATAGATGTAGTAAAACATTCAACAAAGTTCAGCATCCCTTTATGTTCGAAACACTAGAAAAACTAGGGATAACAGGAACTTACCTCAACATTGTAAAAGCTATATATGCTAAACCTCAGGCTAGGATCATCCTAAATGGAGAAAACTGAAGGCATTCCCTCTGAAATCTGGAACAAGACAGGGATGCCCTCTATCACCACTTCTATTCAATTTAGTTCTTGAAATACTAGCCAGAGCAATTAGACAGACAAAAGAAATTAAAGGCATAAAAATAGGAAAAGAAGAACTTGAATTATCACTATTTGTGGATGACATGGTAATATATTTAACAGACCCAAAAGGGTCTACAAAGAAACTGCTAGAGTTAATAAATGAAGGATATAAAACCAACACGCATAAATCAAAGGCATTCCTGTATATCAGCAACAAAACTTCTGAAATGGAAATGAGGAAAACCACTCCATTCAAAATATCCTCAAAGAAAATAAGATACTTGGAAATCAACCTAACAAAAGAGGTGAAAACCACAGAACCCTAAAGAGAGAGATAGAAAAAGATCTTAGAAGATGGAAAAATGTACCCTGTTCATGGATAGGCAGAACTAAATTCATCAAAATGGCGAAATTACCCAAAGTTCTCTACAGGTGTAAAGCAATGCCAATCAAAATCCCAACGGCATTTCTTGTAGAAATGATAAAGCAATCATGAAATTCATATGGAAAAACAAAAGACACAGAATAGCAAAAGGAATTCTAAGCAGGAAGTGTGAATCAGGAGGTATAGCGATACTAGAGTTCAAAATTTACTACAAAGCAAGAGTAACAAAAACAGTGTGGTACTGGTACCAAAACAGGCAGGTGGACCAATGGTATAGAATAGAGGACAGAGAAACCAATCCACAAAATTACAACTTTCTTATATTTGATAAAGTGGCTATAAACATGCAATGGATGAAGGATAGCATCTTCAACAAATGGTGCAGGGAAAATTAGAAATCCATGTGCAACAAAATGAAACTGAATCCCGTTCTCTCACCATGCACAAAAGTTAACTCAAAATAGATCAAGCAGCTAGATATCAAATCAGAGACACTGCGTCTCATAGAAGAAAAAGTTGGCTATGATCTATATACTGTGGTGTCTGGCTCCAAATTCTTTAATAAGACATCAATAGCCCAAGAGTTAATAACAAGAATAAACAAATGGGACTTACTTAAACTAAAAAGTTTTTTCTCAAGAAGAGAAACAATAAGAGAGGTAAATAGAGAGCCTACATCCTGGGAACAAATTTTTACCCCTCACACTTCAGATAGAGCCCTAATATCCAAAATATACAAAGAACTCAAAATATTAAACAATAAGATAACAAATAACCCAATCAACAAATGGGCCAAGGACCTAAACAGACACTTCACAGAGGAGGACATACAATCAATCAACAAGTACATGAAAAAATGCTCACCATCTCTAGCAGTCTGAGAAATGGAAATCAAAACCACCATAAGATACCATCTGACTCCAGTAAGATCAGCAGCCATTATGAAGTTAAACAACAATAAGTGTTGGCGAGGATTTGGGGAAAAGGATACACTTGTACACTGCTGGTGGGACTGCAAATTGGTGAGGCCAATTTTGAAAGAAGTATGGATATTCCTGGAAAAGCTGGAAATGGATCCACCATTTGACCCTGCTATCACCCTTCTTGGAATGTTCTCTCAGGATCTTAAAAGAGCGTACTATAGGGATACTGCCACATCAATGATCATAGCAGCACAATTCACAATAGCTAGACTGTGGAACCAACTTAGATGCCCTTCAATAGATTAATAGATAAAAAAAATGTTGCATCTATACACAATGGAGTATTACACAGCACAAAGACAAAATCATAGAATTTGCAGGGAAATGGATGGCATTAGAGCATATTATGCTAAGCGAAGCTAACCAATCCTTAAAAAACAAATGCCAAATGTCTTCTCTGTTATAAAGAGAGCAAATAAGAACAGAACAGGGAGGAAGAGCATGAGGAAAAGATTAACATTAAACAAAGACGAATGGGGGGAGAGAAAGGGAGAGAGAAGGGAAAGCTTATGAAAATTGTAGGAAACTCTCAATGTTACACAAAATTGCATATAAGATGTTGTGAGGGGAAGTGATGGGGAAACAATGGAGAGAATTGAACAATAGCAGATGAGGTAGAGAGGGAAGATGGGAGGGGAGGAGAGGGTGGATAGTAGGGGATAGGAAAGGTAGCAGAATACAACAGTCACTAATATGCCATTATGTAAAAATGTGAATGTGTAACCGATGTGATTCTACAATTCGTATTTGGGGAAAAAATGGGAGTTCATAACCCAATTGAGTCAAATGTATGAAAGATGATATATCTTGAGCTTTGTAATGTTTTGAACAACCAATAAAAATAAATAAATAAATAAATAAAGGTTTAAAATTTAGTGGGAAGAAATCAGCTAAAAATGGGTTCAGATGTATTCATTTTGCTATACAGAAACTTTGTTTTGTGAATATCACAAATTTATTTTACCAGAAAATGCACATAAATTGAGATTAAAGGATAATTCACCTAACTTCATGAAAAATTCATAGCATTTTCTACACTTTTCATATTTCATTTTTTTCGTGAATATTTTGTCATGGACAAGGTCTAGTCTTAGGCTATTTTTCCAGAATACTACCTCATCTGACAAGTTCGTACAATGTGTTGGATTGTTCTTTTCATCTTTTATTTAATAGTTTCTAGCTGATAATGTGTATTTTTTCTTATCTTTATTTGGACATACAAACCTAACTATATCTTTGCATTTTATGTTTTACTGGGGAAGAGACTCATCAAAAGCTCTTTGTTATATGTATCAACAATCAAACATCTAGACCATACAATTATTCTTAATTTTGCATGAAAATAAATTTGTACCATTTTTCTTATAAAGATGTAGTATTATTAATAATGTCCCTACTGTAATAAGTAACTACTTACAAGAAGAATTAAACAATTGACTTTATATCAATTATGAACATGAAAAGTACTAAAATAAGTATTTGGCAATTAATACACAATTGATAGAAATTGAAATCACAAGAAAGCCTTTTAAAATGTCAGTGCATATGGTCCTTAAATAATAGGTTGTTCAAATAAAATTTCTCTAATTCATAAGAGTTAATATGCCACATTACAGCTTAATGTGATATAAAACTTTAAATTATCAGTATTGATAAATAAGAATGATACCTGTTTACTTAAATATGTTTATTTGATTTTCACTGTAAGATGTTAATTATGGAAGAATTGAGAATTAAGAAAGACTTGGTCTATATTATTTCTAACAGGAAAATCAAAGTACTTTTAAATATATATATATATATATATATATATATATATATATATATATATATATATATATATATATATAAAATATATGTAATGCATATGCATGAATATAGATACATATGTATAATAAATGTATTGTAATATATCTATCAGGTGATTATAATTTTTAAATTTTCTCAAGAAAAAGAATGACTATAAAAAACAGTCTTAAATTTAAATTTCATAGCATACTACTGTTTGTAATGATATGAGAGAAAAATAGATATGGAGGGGAAACCAAAAAGGAAGGGAGAGTAGGGGGAAAATGAGGAAGAAAGTGAGTAAACAAGAGGGACATGAGTGTATGATGTTAAGATAGAAGTGGAGGGGCTGGGTTTGTGGCTCAGAGGTAACATGCTTTTCTAGCATGTGTGAGGCACATGGTTCTATTCTCAGCACCACATACAAATAAACAAAATGAAGGTCAATCAACAACTGAAAAAATAAAAAAAGAAAAAAGAAGAAATATTACGAAAATTCCAAGCTTTGATGAATGTTAAATAAAAAAATATGTTACATAGCCTTATGTAATTTCTAGACTATCCAAAATAGTCACTAAATGTTAGATTATTAGTGCTATAACTAAAAATCCATTGATCTTTCTTCTACATTCTGTGGCATGCTAGTGCTAAAATAAATTGTATTATTAATTCCCCCCCAAATCCTAATATTTCTACTATAACTGACCCAGTTGAACATCAATGCAAGTAGACTCTATGAGACATGATGTGTATTTTGACGTTCATTTTTATTCAACACTGGTACATTACTATCTTCAGTTTATGCACATCATAGCATATATGTTTCATCAAAATTTCTCAAATTTATAGGCATTTGTTTCACTTTCAATCACTTCCTGCTTGAGAACACATGTATTCCTCCATGTTTCATAACTGCTCTTTTCATGAGACTTCTTCCCAAAAACATTATTTTCGATTTCCATTATCACATTTGAAGCAAAACGCACAAACCCGTCACAATAAACCATAACACTAATATTACCATTAGATGTATAACTGGTTGGAATGAATGGTTGTATATCGATATAAGATTTCTTACTTAGTTTCAGATATCAATTCAATCCATTATTTAAAGTGGAACCAGTTATATTATTTATTCACAGTACAGTCTATTCACGAATTATCTCTATATTCATAGACACAGGTACACCTCTTTGTACCCCCAATACTAATTTATACGTCCTCAAAATATAGCTCCCAGAAATGGTGGAAGAAATACCCATGTCACCTGATCTCCATATACATTTTATCACAGTAATATTCTGGACACAAAAAGCAAAGGTCACACTTATGATTGTACAAAACCTAAATGGAAAGTGAACATGGATTACTAAAAACATCCATGTCCAGGTTGCCTAATGCTCTCAAATGAAAATCCTATTGGTGACTACATATTTGTTTCTTCCAAAGATTATATATTCAAACTCAAACATGTTGAAAAGGTCTAATCCTGTCACTCACTTTATACTTTGCCTGATTTTGTAATGTCTCTATTGATATCTGCTTTCCTACATATTTTCCCCAGTTAATCATTGTGACTTCCTCATCACATGTGCTGATATTTACATTCACTCTCTTAGCGATACCCTAGTTCTAAAGAACTTTTGTTCCAAATCCTACACTCATTCTTCTTCCTAAACCTACCGACTATCTTCCTAATCCTACCGACTATCACTTTTTGACTGGATGTTCTCTTCTACATTCAATCATCCAAGGTGAAAAGTCCTATGCCATTGTATATCGATTTATCTGAAACATCTGTGCAGAATGTAATTCAACGCTAAGTATCCCAATCAAGGGACAAATGAAGTTCTGGGCTTCAAATCTTACTTAGATTTCTGTTTTCGTACATATATTTCACCTCTATATTCTTATAAATATCACAGGTTCCCAATACCATTATTCATCCAGCAGAATGGTTCCTAACCCATATCGAACATGTTAATAACACTAATCATACACTGTTCCCTCAATCTAACTTTACTGAGGAGCAGCGACAGTGTTGGTCTTACAATACAGGAATGTATGGGATCTTCCACCTGCTGAGAACATCAAAGGTACATGCAGAAATGATCTCTGGAGAAGATGTAGGCAGCTATGAAGGACCTGAGAGAGCAAAAGACATCTCCATGGCAAAGAACCTGGTAGGATGAAGGAATGTGTCTGAATCAGCCTCACTCTTCTTAATGTAGAGTAGACCAAACCAGGCCTGTGTGGAAAGCTCTTCCAAGGTGCGTATGGTTGATATACCATTCTAACATATGAAAGTGTCACAGGAAGTAGGGGCAGCCTCCATCTCATGGGACCCTTGGAAGCAACTGTTAGGACAAAGTGGTTGCCAAGGCTGTTACCTCATTCAGTTCCTGAAAGAAGTGACCACACCTCACTTCCTTGATGATGAAAGTCTCTGAACTTGGGATCCAGGAAGCCAGGCACCCAGAGCCATTACCAATCCCAGTCCCAGTGGTCTCACTTGTTTGAATTTACCAAAGACAGAGTCAGTCTTTCTTCTTACCTGTTAAGGTCTGTAAACAAGTCAGATTGGCACCTGTTATTTTGCCAGAGAAATGTTAGAGTCTGTAAAAAAAGTCTGGATGGCGCCTGGCAAAATGCCAGAGGGAGTGGTTTGTGAAGTAACAAAAGCGAGCCATTAAGTGTGGAGATTCCTTATTGTTTGACTGCTGTATCTATTTCATGCTAATTAGATAGGCTGTGTAAAATGTATAAATACCGCTCTTATTCAACAATAATTGGCTTCCACTCCTGCTGCATCAGTCTACCCAAGTTGTTCGTCACCCCCCCGGTTATTTTGCCCAGCCAGCCGGGCTGCGGCACTTACCTACAGATGTGAGGATGGCCAAATGCCAGGGAAGCTCTGAAGATAATTCTTTCCTGATAAAGCAGGTATTGGCTCACCACTGATTCCTGAATACTTCACAGAGTTAGCAAAGGAAAGCAGATTTGAGACAGGACAAGCAATTTTGGGGAACATAGTATGGCCCACCAGTCAGAGGACACTCTGGATAGTCACAGACCAACTTGGAGGAAAGAGTTGCCTTTGTGGGTGTCTTTGTGGGTTTGTGTATTCCACTGTGTCTGTGGTTATAGACATTAGAAAAGAGAATGCATCAATGGAATTGTTCTATCTAGTAGAAAGCTTCTCAGCATTCATCCTGCCAAATTTATGAATGGACTACGGCTTTCCTTATGAATGGGCAACACCTGCTATCTTCCTAAGTTCCTGTTTTCTTCCTGAATTCTGGCCACTCTCAAGAATAGGCTCATGGTTTTGTGTAAAAGATATGTACCACCTCCAAACTCTATAACATGGCCTTGTACTGGATAGCTGAAGGGAATGGAGAGGAACTCAGAAAACTCAGATATCAGTGTGACCAGTAAAGTGTCAGTGGAGAAACACTGATTTGGGCCTTTTGTTTACCTATTGTTCCGTTGCCCTGAATGTCTGGAAGGTCTTTGCCTCAGTCCACCCCTTTGTGAAACCTGAAGAAAACAGTTTTCTAATGGAAAATAATGAGCATCACCTGTGGCTCTTTGCTTAATTGCCGTGGAAAGGGATGTGTCTGAATCAGCCTCTTGGCCCTGTGTGAGGCTGTGACTTGGATTCTCACCACCTGATGAATCTAAGGAAAGATCTCATGTGTGCATCCAAAACCAAAATGGAAAAAGAGCAGTCTTGTGGATGAAGTCTCTCGCCTTCCTCTGTAAGGTTCCTGACTTCCATCAAGTGAGAATAGGTATCTTTGGTTCAAAAAGTTTTTCAAAGCCCTGCAGAGGCAAGCCCATAGGTGCTTGGATTTTCTCATAACTCCAATTCACATAAAGAATCTAAACCCCACAGACATAAGGCTCAAATTGGAGAAGCAGAGCAGTATTAATGGCAGGCCTAATTGATCACTCCTTGTTCACAGATAGGTTGTCAAGCCACCCTGACATTAGACAAATGAGGGTAGGGAGCATATTTTGGATACTGTCTTCAGCTGCACCCCTCATGGAAACTTCCAGCCAGAGGTTATGATGAGTGTCTATGTGGAAGTAGTTGAGAGCCATGTGGGAGTGTTTTGGTTTTAATTGTGGTCATTTGTTTGGCTGATGGAAGAGATGACTGGGTCCACCTTGGCTTGAACTCTGGTGTGAGTCTTCTTAGAGACTGAGTTCTGGAAATGACTGCAGAGATGTATTACCATGAATTGTGTTGGGATTTTTGGAGGCCAAACATGGTAGTGGCCTTTGGAAACTGAGATCTAGGCCCGGGGGGCTTCCCACAGAGCACTGGGAATCTGAGCCAGAATATCACATGATTTTATTCTGAAAGACTTGACAGCCATAGTTGAGAGTAAAAACACACATGGACCTCACATTGTAGACCTCAATGGGCCTGGCTTCATTTGATCTTTTGGCCACTCTTTGGGAAGTCTTGCCTGTGAGAGTTCTCCAGATCTTTCATTGAAATGGGCTTTCTCACCTTTTAATGTTTCCAGAATGAATTAAATCCCACAGTGCCTCCAACCTCATCCTTGAAAAATGGCTAGATAAACATCATAAAAATTTGAAATTCCCATCACCAGGTGACACTGGATACACTTTGGATTTCCTGTTGCTCATCATGAGTGTACCAGACAGTGCCTTGATTGACTGGGTTTCATGAAAATGGTGTAGAACAATGATGCAAATAAGTTAAAGTCTGCTGAGTAGTGGGCCTAGAGCAGTGTTTTGCAGGTCTGTGATAAAACTTCTGTGGTGGGGTCA
Organism: Callospermophilus lateralis; assembly: GCF_048772815.1. Lineage (NCBI taxonomy): Eukaryota > Metazoa > Chordata > Mammalia > Rodentia > Sciuridae > Callospermophilus > Callospermophilus lateralis. Next base: position 29,818 of record NW_027512618.1, on the reverse strand, counting down.
TGTGGATCTGCCAAAAGGCCTGTAACTGACATGGTGCAGCCAGCAGACCCTTGTATGTAAAGGCATCTTGTTGAATGGAGAGGTTTCAGGGCAATGTTCAGAATCAGGTTGCTATGGTCAAGGGGGCAAGCTATGTGGGATAGAAGCCTGGTTGGTGCATTCTCCTGCAGACCCTGACGCACAACACGTGACAGATCTCCCTCCAGCACTGTGACCCAGTTGAATTCCTTGTATTTCCTGAAGCCAATACCAAACTCCCAGTGCAGCAGCAAGGACACCATGAAAAGTGGAGGATGACCAAATGGCTTCACAGTCCACACGGGGCCACACTTAGCCTTCAGTGGCAAGAGTTTACTTACAAAGAGAGAATTTAGCCTTGCTGCCTCACGTTCTTTGGAAAATAAGAAACCATGTTCTGCAGGTCACATAGATGGAGACCCAGCTTTGGTGGTCTCACTAGAAAGGAAGCCATAGGTCCTGACTACAACATATACTTCAAGTGGCCAACCTCAGAGGCAGGTTCTCCAGAAGTCTTTAGGCTGGCAGATCTCCATATTTGTGCAGTATTTACCCTGTCCCTTACTTTTGGAAACTCCTCTACCACCTCCAATATTGTGAACTCGTAACCATGTTCCATTCCTGATATGTATTCACAGATTTTCTAAATCTTCTTCTTTTATTTTGTCTTACTTGGGGCAAAGATAGTGTCAAGGTATTGTTGTGAATGAGAGTAGGAAGATTTTGTGTAGCACATATTTGCATACACATTTGATTCATTTTCCTATTTTACATTCAAAATACTGAATCCCTGACACTAACCCATACCCTACTAGACTCTGACTACTAACCCTAATATGGTGGAGAGAAATAATGCAAACAGAAATGAAATACAAACAGTTCAGAGGAGGCATGGTGTATAGTTGGATTTGCCTTTTGCATGATAAAGTGTAGGTGTTATAAATCTAGTCAATTTTTAATTAAAATAGTTCACCATGGGTTTTTGTAGTTAACAAATACGTGAATTCCTGTCTCCCTTTCTCTGTAGCCTATTCAGCACATGTATTTTTATATGCCCTTTCTCTGTAGCCTATTCAGCACATGTATTTTTATATGCACACATAGAATCCTACCTGGTATCACACGTACATTTTTGTGACTTGGCTGACTTGGAGATAAAAATTGTGAGAAAAGATCACTCCTCCTAAAAGCAGTTGGAACTGAAAATTCAACCTATGTGTGAGCTTCCTAGGAGAACAACATTGTACATAAATCCATGCTCAGTAAAATAAATTATTTTGCATCTGTGGATGTTATATATTTCATGATGAATATTGATTGGCTTATATATTGGTACTTTTTAATATCTCTGTGTGGGTTTTGGGTGTGTGTTTATATATATATATATATATATATATATATATATATATATATATATACACTCTCAAGATTTTTCAAAATATGAAATATATGTGTCTTATATACACTACCGAAATTCATTCATGTTCATGTATGTGGATTTATAATAAAAATTTCACAAGATTATTCTCAGAAGTATTCATTTACCTGAACTACATATTTGTTTTCTAGTACTTAAAACTAACTTCAGTGAATGTGCATACAAATACTAATATTTCTACAGTAATTGACCCAGTTTAACATCAATGCAATTAGATTCCTATGGGACATGGTGTGTATTTTGATGTTCATTTTTATTCAACATTGGTTCGTTAATATTTCTTCAGTTCATGCACATCATAGGATATATATTTCATCCACAAATTCACAAATTTATAGGCATTTGTTTCTCTTTCAATCACTTACTGCTTCAGAACACATATATTCCTCCAGGTTTCTTGACTGGTCTTTTAATGAGACTTCTTTCCAAACACATTATTTTCGATTTCCATAATCACTTTTGAAGCAAATCTCACACAATCTTTATAATAAAACATAACGCAATTATACAATTAGATGTGTAACTGGTTGGAATGAATGATTGTATATCAATATAAGTTTTTGTGTATATTTTCACATATCAATTCAATCCATTATTTAAAGTGGAAACAGTTATATTATTTATTCACAGTATTGTCAATTCATGCATTAATTCTATATTCATAGACACAGAGTACAAATCTTTGTACCGCCAATAATAATTTATACATCTTCAAAATATTGCTCTCAGAAATGGTATAAGAAATACTTATATCACCCAATCTACATATACATTTTATCACAGTAATATTCGGGACCCAAAATGCAAAGGTCAAACATATGATTGTACCAAAGCCTAAAATGAAAGTGAGCATGGATTACTAAAAACATCCATGTACATGTTGCCTAATGTTCTCAAATGTCAATCCTATTTGTGACAACATATTTTTTTCTTCCTTAGATTATATATTCAAACTCAACCCTGTTGAAAATATCTAATCCTATCACTCACTTTATACTTTTCCTGATTTCTTAATGTCTCTATTGATATCTGCTTACCGACATATTTTCCCCAGTTCATCATTGTGACTGACTCTTCACATGTGCTCACATTTAAATTCACTCTCTATCCGAAACCCTATTGCTGGAGAACTTTTGTCCAAAACCTATACTCACTCTTCTTTCTGAAACTGAATATCTTTCTAATAATTTCAACTATCCCTTTTTGACTAGAAGTTCTCTTCAACATTCCATCATCCAACGTACAAGGTCCTATGCCATTGTACTGAATTTATCTGAGACATCTCTGCAGAAAATAATTCAAATCTAAGTATCCCAATCAAGGGCCCAATGCCCTTCTGGGCTTCAAATCTTACCTACATTTCTGTTTTCATACTAATATCTCACCTATATTTTCTTGTAAATATTGCAGCTTCCCAATCATTCCTGCAGAATGATTCCTAACTCATATCGAACATGTTATTAATCCTAACCATACACTGTTCCCTCAATCTAACTTTACAGAAGATTAGAGACAGAGTTGGTCTTTCAATATAGGAATGTAGCAGATCTTCCACATGCTAAGATCCTCAAAGGTCCATACAGAAATGATCCCTGGAGAAGATGTATGCAGCTATGAAGGACCTGAGAGAGAAAAAGTCATCTCCATGTAATGGCTCACCGCTGGCTCCTAATAACCTCACAGAATTGGCCAAGGAGACCAGATCTGAGACAGGACAGGCCATTTCTGGGAACATAGTATGGCCCACCAGTAAGAGGACACTCCGGATAGTCACAGACCTACTTGGGGGAAGGAGGTGCCTTTGTGGGTTGGGTGTGAGTTTGTGGTCTTGTCTCATTTTCTGAGAATAGGTAGGAAAGGCAGTATGTTCATTTTGGAGTGGATGGTTTCTAGAAAGTCATTTGACAAGGAGTGTGTTTCTATGTCTGGGTATCCCACTGTGTTCGTGGATGAAGACATTAGAAAGAGCATGCATCAATGGATGTGTTCTGTCTAGTAGAAAGCTTCCCAGCATTCATCCTTCCCAATTTATAGATGGACTTGGCTTGCCTTCTGGATGGGCAACACCTACTGTCTTCCTAAGTTCCGGTTTTCTGCCTGAATTCTGGCCACTAACCATAATAGGCTCATGGTTATGTGTCCATGATATGTACCACCTCCAAGCTCTGGGACATGGCCATGTACAGGATAGCTGAAGGGAATTGGAGCATCTCAGAAAACTCAGATATCAATGTGACCAGTAAAGTCTCTGTGGAGAAACCCTGCTTTGGGCCTTTTGCATACCTATTCTTCTGTTGCACTGAATAACAGGAAGGTCTTTGATTAGGCCATGCCTTTGTGAAGCCTGAAGAAAACAGTTTTCAAATGGAAATGAATGGGCATCACCTGGGGCTCTTTGCTTAATTGTTTGGAAAGGGATGTGTCTGAATTGGCCACTTGGCCCTGTGTGAGGCTGTGGCTTAGATACTCAGCACCTAATGGACCTAAAGAAAGATCCCATGTGTGCACCCAAATCTAAAATGTCCAAAAAGCATTTATTGTGGACTACGTCTCTCGCCTTCCTCTGTAAGGTTCCTGATCTCCATCAAGTGAGAATAGGGATCCTTTGCATCAAATGAGTACTTCAAAGCCTTGCAGAGTCTAGCCCACTGGTGCTTGTGATTACTCATGACTCCAGTTCACATAAAGAATCTAAATCCCACAGTCAGTAAGCCTCAAATTGGAATTGTGGAGCAGTATTAAAGGCAGGGCTCTATGATCATTCCGTGTTCAAAGGAAGGGTGTCCAGGCAACCCTGACTTGTGACAAATGAGGTGCGAGGGTGCTTATTTTGAACACTGTGTTGGTCTGTGCCCCTCATGAAAACCTCCAGCCAGAGGTTATTATTAGTGTCTATATGGAAGAAGATGAGTGCCATGTGGGAGTCTTTTGTTTTTAATTGTGGTCATTTGTGTGGCGGTTGGAAGAGATGTCTGGTTCCACCTGGGCTTGAACTCTGGTGTGATTCCCCTTAGAGACTGAGTTGTGGAACTGTCCTCAGAGAAGTATTGCCATGAATTGTGTTGAGATTTTAGGAGGCCACACATGAGATTCGCCCTTGGAAACTGAGATCTAGACCCAGGGTGGCTTTCCACAGAGCATAAGTAATCTCAGCCAGGATATCACACGATTTTATTGTTAAAGACTTGGCAGCCATAGTTGAGAGTCATAACACACATGGAGCTCACATTGTAGACCTCAATGAGCCTGGCTTCATGTGACCTTTTGGCCACACTTTGGGAAGCTTTGCCTGTGATAGTTCTCCATTTCTTTCATTCAAATGAGTTTCCTCGCCATTTAATGGTTCCTGAATGATCGGAAACCCACAGTGCCTCCAACTTCATCCTTAAAAAATAGCTAGATAAATACCACCAAATTTTTGAAATTCCCTTGACCAAGTGGCACTGGAGAAACTTTGGATTCCTGTTGCTGATTATGAGTATACCCGACAGTGCCTTGATTGACTTGGTTTCACGAAAATGCTGTAGAACAGAGATGCCAGTAATTTGGAGCCTGCTGAGTAGTTGGCCTAGAGCAGTGGTGGGGAGGTGTCTGAAATAACATCTGTGGTGAGGCCATGTTTATCTGCCATTGGCTTCCAAATGGCTTGTGACTGACATTTTGCATCCAGCAGACCCTTGTATGTAAAAGCATCTTGTTATATGGAGAGGTTTCAGGACAATATTCAGAATCAGGTTGCTATGGTCAATGGGGCAAGCTCTGTGGGAAAGAAGCTTGCTTGGTGCATTCTCCTGCAGAGCCTGACCCACCACATGTGACAGAATTCCCTCCAGCACTTTGTCCCAGTGGAACTCCTTGTATTTCAAGAAACAGATACCAAACTCCCAGTGCAGCAGCAAGAAACACCACAAAAAGTGGAGGATGAAAAAATGGCTTTACAGTAAAGACGAGGAGACACTTAGCGCGCAGTGGCTACAGTTTACCTACAAAGAAAAAATTCAGCACTGCTGCCTCATGTTCATTGGGAAATAAGAAACAATGTCCTCCAGGTCACATAGATGCAGACCCAGTTATGATGGTCTAACTAGAACGGAAGCTAAATCTCCTGACAGCAACATATATTTCAAGTGCCCAAACTCAGAGGCAGTTTCTCAAAAGTCTTTAGGCCAGCAGAGCTCCATGTTTGTGGAGTGTTTACCCTGTCCCTTACTTTTGGAAACTCCTATACCACCTCCAAGTATATGAACTCCTGAGCATATTCCATTCCAGATATGTATTCACAGATTTTTGTAAACCATGTCCTCTAATTGTGTCTTACTTTAAGCGAAGATGATGTCAAGGCATTGTTCAGGATGAGAGTGGGAACATTTTTTTGTATCACATATTTGCATAAATATTGAATTTATTTTCCTATTTTCAATTCGAAATACTGAATCCCTGACACTAACCCAAAACCCACTAGACTCTGACTACTAATCCTAATATGATGGAGTAAAATAACCCACACAGAATAGAAATACAACCAGTTCAGAGGAGGCATAGTGTATAGTTGTACTTTCCTTTTGCATGATAAAGGGTTGGTGTTATAAATCTTGTCAATTTGTAGTTAAAATAGTTCTCTATGTGTTTTTAAAGTTAACAAATATGTGAATTCCTGTCTCCCTTTCTCTGTAGCTGATTCAGCACATGCATTTTTATATGCACATATAGAATACTACATGGTATCACACGTACATATTTGTGAGGTAACTGACTTTGCAAATACAAATTGTTAGAAGAAAACACTTCTTCTAAATGCTGTTGGAACTGAAAATTCAACCTATGGGTGAGCTTCCTAGTTGAACAACATAAATCCATATTTAGTAAAATCAATATTTTTGGATCTGTGGATGATATATATTTCATGGTGAATTTCGATTGCCATACATAATGCTACTTTGTAATGTCTGTATTTAGGTGTGTGTGTGTGTGTGTGTGTGTGTGTGTGTGTGTGTATTCACTCTGCTGATTATTCAAAATATAAAATATATGTGTCTTATTATACACTAACTAAAATCATTCATATTCATGTATTTGGATTTATAATCAACGTTTGAGAAGATTATTCTCAGAAATATTTTTCCACCTGAAATACATGTTTGTTTCCTAGTACTGAAAACTAACTTCAGGGGATCATATTATGGCAGCGATGGGAGTTCATTACCCACCTGTACTGCGTCACTTTGCAGGAGAAGGACGAGTTAGAACGGCTAAAATCTATCTTATTAGAAATTTCCAGGAAAATTGGTGTGCTCCAAAACCTACAGGAAGGATTTCCATTGCACAAGGACCAGCTACGGGGACTCAAACACCAGCAATTTGTCCTCACGGAGGGTCACGCTGCTTATTTAGCAAATCGCCCCACGGCTAGTGTCTGCAATGCGTGCTGGGAAACGACGAGAGAGCAACACAAAGATACAGTCTGTGGATTATGCGGGCTCCTGCCATCTGGGCAATCACTGTGCTCAGTGCTGAATTCTGGGTTTGAAATGGGGGAAGGAAGCGGTCCAATTCGGTTTTCCACACTGGTGAGACCACAGAGGAAGATAGCGGTCACCATCTTGGAGAGATGATGTCACCATCCCTGTTTTCGACTGATCACAGCTCATTCAGATACAGAATAGGTAATTTCAGGCTGCCATTCGCCTTCATCTTGCAGACAAATAACTCAGGGTCAGTGCTAAAGAACCCATGAAAATTGCTTCTTGGATCGTTCTCCTATCAGAACATACACCGAGCCCGGAGCGGCTGAATTCCGGGTCCCGGAACTGCTCTGGCCCAGGGCTAAAGAACCTGCGGAAACTGTTTCTTGGTCTGGGTCCTGCTGAATACTGTAGAGGTAAATGCCAACTGAGCCTTCATAGACAGTGGCAACAGGATTGAGACGGGGCTTGTGAGGGCCGGTCAGGACTCACCCGTTGCTTTGGTCACCCGACAAAGGGAATGAAATGCTGCTATTTACATGGGATACCAACATGGCAGACATCTGATGTGATCACAAAGCGGTGGAGGAGATAACTTCATCGATACCAGCGGCGAGAGAAATAGTTGGTCTCCTGGTAAAGAAAGTGAGTCACAAACATCTGAGTCTCTCTCATTTTGTCATCAAGCCAGAGGTGCAGAGCAGAGCTGCCGCCTGTTCCTGGAACAGGCCCAGCGACCCACCGGCGTGGTAGTCACGTCACCACAATTGGAGTAGGGGCAGAGCAGAGCCGACACCCATGCCTGCAAGGTAGGCAGACGTACGACCGACCGGCAGAACAGGCCTAGCGGCCGGTCAGCATGGTAGACAGATCACCCCAATTGGAGGAGCAGCACAGCCGCCAACCGCACCTGCAATGGAGTCTTTTCCACAATACAAGAGCAATATAAATATACAGGGGGAAAATTACAAAAACACAACAGTTTCACCAAGCAGAAAGAAACGCAAGCTGTATGAAAAGACAAGGAAAGAAAGGACCACAAGCAATGCAGGTCAACTCAACTTTAGAAGAGGTAATAGATGCAGCATATGGAATGTCAGATAAAGAATTCAGGATATACATGCTTCAGGTGATCTGGAATCTCAAGGAAGACATTAGACAGCAAAAATCAGTCAATGAAAGATCACTTCGACAATGAATTACATAAAAAAATCCAAGTAGCAAAGATCAACTATACAGGGAGATAGAGGTTATAAAAAACAAACGAACTGAAATCTTAGAAACGCAGGAAGTAATGAACCATCTTAAAAACTCAATTGAGAATACTACCATGAGAGCAGAATACTTAGAAGATAGAACATCAGACAATGAAGACAAAGTATTTCAACTCAAAAAGAACATATACAGCTCAGCAAGACTGTTAAGAAACCATGAGCAAAACTGCAAGAAATATGGGATAACATAAAGAGAATAAACATAACAGTCATTGGGATACAGGAAAGTATAGAGGTCCAAACCAAAGGAGTGAGCAATCTATTCAATGAAATAATAGGAGAAAAATTCCTAGACTTGAAGAATGAGACAAAATCCCAAATCCTAAAAGTCTACAGGACGCCAAACGTGCAAAATCATAAGAGATCCACACCTAGACACATTGTAATGAAGATACCCTACATACAGAATAAGGAGAGAATTTTAAAAGCTACAAGAGAAAGGAAGCAGATTATAGTTAGTGGTAAACCAACCAGGATAACAGCTGATCTTTCAACACAGACTCTGAAAGCTAGAAGATCCTTTAATAACATATTTCAAACACTGAAAGAAAATGGGTTCCAACCAATTATCATGTATCCAGCGAAATTAAGCTTCAGATGGAAGATGAAATTAAAACCTTCCACGGTAAACAAAAGTGAAAAGAATTTGCAGCTAGAAAACCATCTCTTCAAAACATCCTCGGCAAAACATTACAGGAAGTGGAAATGGAAAATACCAATGAAAACCAACAGTGGGAGGTAGGACATTAAAGGGGGGAAAATAATCAAAGAGGAAAACAAACTATGTTTAGTAACATAATATAAACAAATATGGCTGGAAGAACAACCCATATCTCAATAATAACCAAAAATCTTAATGGCTTAAACTCACCAATTAAGAGACACAGGCTAGTAGAATGGATCACAAAACAAGAACCAACAAAATGCTGCCTACAGGAGACGCATTTTATAGGAAAAGACATATATAGACTGAGGGTGATACTTGGAAAAATCATATCACTCTTATGAACTTCGGAAACAAGCAGGAGTGTCCATACTCATATCAAATAAAATAGATTTCAAGCCAAAGTTAATCAAAAGGGATAAAGAAGGACACTACATACTACTCAAGGGAACCATACGCCAACAAGACATAACAATCATAAATATATATGCCACAAACAATGGTGCAGCTTTGTTCATCAAACAAACTCTTCTCAATTTCAAGAGTCTAATAGACCACAATACAGTAATCATGGGAGACATGAACACACCTCTCTCACCACTGGACAGATCTTCCAAACAAAAGTTGAATAAGGAAACTATAGAACTCAATAACACAATTAATAACCTAGACATAATTGACATATATACAATATACAACCCATCATCAAGAAGTTACACTTTTTTCTCAGCAGAACATGGATCCTTCTCAAAAATACATCATATATTATGTCACAGGGCAATTCTTAGACAATAAAAAGGAGTAGAGATAATACCATGCATTTTATCTGATCATAATGGAATGAAATTAAAAATCAACGATAAAAAAAGGAAGGAAAAATCATTCATCACTTGGAGAATGAACAATAGGTTTCTGAATAATCAATGGGTTATAGAAGACATCAAGGAAGAAATTAAAAAATTCTTAGAGATAAATGAGAACACAGACACAATATATCGGAATCTATGGGACACATTGAAAGCAGTTCCAAGAGGAAAATTCATTGCTTGAGTTCATTCCTTAGAAAAAGAAAAAATCAACAAATAAATGATCTCATACTTCATCTCAAAATCTTAGACAAACAAGAGCAAACAACAGCAAAAGAAGTAGAAGGCAACAAATAATTAAAATCAGAGAAGAAATTAATGAAATCGAAACAAAAGAAACAATTAAAAAAATTGACAAAACAATACATTGGTTTTTTGAAAAAATAAATATAATCGACAGACCCTTAGCCATGCTAACAAAGAGAAGAAGAAAGAGAACTCAAATTACTAGCATATGAAATGAAAAAGGAAATATAACAAGAGACACTTCAGAAATACAGAAGAAAATCAGAAATTATTTTGAATTAATATACTCCAATAAAATAGAATATAGTGAAGGCATTGATAAATTTCTTAAGTCATATGATGTGCCCAGATTGAGTCAGGAGGATATAGACAACTTAAACATTCCAATATCAATTGAGGAAATAGAAGAAACCATCAAAATACTACCAACTAAGAAAAGCCCAGGACCGGATGGGTATAGAGCAGAATTATACAAAACCTTTAAAGAAGAACAAAAACCAATACTTTTCAAGGTATTTCAGGAAAAATGCAAAAATCCTCAAAAAAATTCTGGCGAATCAGACACAAAAACATATATATAAAAAAAATGTGCACCATAATCAAGTAGGATTCATTCCTGGGATGCAAGGCTGGTACAATATACGGAAATCAATAAATGTTATTCATCACATCAATAGACTTAAAAATAAGAACCATATGATCATCTCGAGAGATGCGGAAAAAGCATTTGACAAGGTACAGCATCACTTTACGTTCAAAACTCTAGAAAAACTAGGGATAACAGAATCATACCTCAATATTGTAAAAGCAATCTTTGCTAAGCCTCAGGCTAGCATCATTCTGAATGGAGAACAATTGAAGGCATTCCCCCTAAAATCTGGAGCAAGACAATGATGCCCTCTCTCACCCCTTCTGTTCAACATAGTTATCGAAACACTGGCCAGAGCAATTAGAAAGACTAAAGAAATTAAAGGCATTAAAATAGGAAAAGAAGAACTCCAATTATCGCTATTTGGAAAAGACATGATTCTATACCTAGCAGACCCAAAAGGGTCTACAAAGAAACTATTAGAGGTAATAAATGAATTCAGCAAAGTGGCAGGATATTAAATCACCACGCATAAATCAAAGGCATTTTTGTATATCAGTGACAAATCCTCTGAAATGGAAATGAGGACAATCACTCCATTCACAATATCATCAAAAAAATAAATAAAATACTTGGGAATCAACCTAACAAAAGAGGTGAAAGACATATACAATGAAAACTACAGAACCCTAAAGAGAGAAATAGAAGAAAATCTTAGAAGATGGAAAAATATACCCTGTTCATGGATAAGCATAACTAACATCATCAAAATGACGATATTACCAAAAGTTCTCTATAGGTTTAATGCAATGCCAATCAAAATCTCAAGGTCATTTCTTGTAGAAATAGATAAAACAATTATGAAATTCATATGGAAAAATAAAAGACCCAAAATAACAAAAACAGCTCTAAGCAGGAAGTGTGAATCAGGCAGTATACCGATACCAGACCTCAAACTATACTACAGATCAATAGTAACAAAAATAGCATGGTACTGGTGACAAAACAGGCGGGTGGACCAGTGATACAGAATAGAGGACACAGAAAACAATCCACAAAACTACAGCTATCTTATATTTGATAAAGGGACTAAAAGCATGCAATGGAGGAAGGATAGCATCTTCAACAAATAGTGCTGGGAAAACTGGAATTCCATATGTAACAAAATGAAACTGAATCCCCTCCTCTCACCATGCACAAGAGTTAACTCAAAATAGATCTAGGAGGTTGATATCAAATCAGAGACACTGCATCTGGTGGAAGAAAACTTTTGCCACCATCTACATACTGTGGTGTCGGGCTCCAAATTTCTCAATAGGACACCCATAGCACCAGAGTTAATCCCTAGAATCAACAAATGGGACTTACTCAAACTAAATACATTTTTCTCAGCAAAAGAAACAATAAGAGAGGTAAATAGGGAGCCTACATCCTTGGAACAAATCTTTACTCCTCACACTTCAGATAGAGCCCTAATATCCAGAGTATACAAAGAACTCAAAAAAATTAAACAATAAGAAAATGAATAACCCAATCAACAAATGGGCCAATGACCTGAACAGACACTTCTCAGAGGAGGACATACAATCAATCAATAAGTACATGAAAAAATGCTCACCATCTCTAGCAGTCAGAGAAAAGCAAAACAAACCCACCCTAAGATACCATCTCACTACAGTAAGATCGGCAGCCATTATGAAGTCAAACGCCATCATGTGCTGTCGAGGATGTGGGGAAAAGGGCACACCTGTACATTGCTGGTGGGACTGCAAATTGGTGCAGCCAATTTGGAAAGCAGTATGGAGATTTCTTGGAAAGCTGGGAATGGAACCACCATTTGACCTATTTCCCTTCTCGGTCTATTCCCTAAAGAACTAAAAAGAGCATGCTACAGAGATACTGATAAATTGATGTTCATAGAAGCACAATTCACAATTGCAAGACTGTGGAACCAACCTAGATTCCCTTCATTAGATGAATGGATTAAAAATGTGGCATTTATATGGAATGGCTTGTGACTCACAAGGTGCAGCCAGCAGACCCTTATATGTAAAGGCAAATTGTTATATGGTTTGGTTTCAGGTAAATGTTCAGAATCAAGTTGCTATGGACACGGGGGCAAACTATGAGAGATAGAATATTGGATGGTGCATTCTCCTGCAGAACCTGACCATACACACGTGACAGAACTCCCTCCAGCACTGTGTCCCAGTTGAACTCCTTGTATTTCGTGATGCAAATACCAAACTCCCAGTGCAGCAGCAAGAAACACCACGAAAAGTGGAGGATGACCAAATGGCTTCACAGTTCACACGGGGAGACACTTAGGTTCCAGTGTCCACAGTTTACTTAGGAAGAGAGAATTCAGCACTACGGTCTCATGTTCATTGGAAAATAAGAAACCATGTCCTCCAGGTCACATAGATGCAGACCCATCTTTGATGGTCTCACTACAAAGGAAGCTAAAGCTCCATCCAACAAAATATATTTCAAGTGCCCAACCTCAGAGGTACTTTCTCAAGAAGTCTTTAGGCCAGCAGAGCTCCATGTGTGTGGACTGTTTAAACTTTCCCTTACTTTTGGAAACTCCTTTACCACCTCCAATTTTTTGAACTACTGAGTATATTTTATTCCACATATGAATTCACAGATTTTCTAACTCTTCTCCTCTAATTGTGTTTTACTAGGGTCGAAGGTAATGACAAGGCATTGTTCTTGATGAGAGTTGGAAGATTTTTGTGTAGCATATGTTTGCGTACACATTGGATTCATTTTCCTATTTTCCATCCAAAATACTGAATCTCTGACACTATCCCATACCCTACTAGACTTTGACGATTAATCCTAATATGGTGAAGAAAAATAACCCAAAGAGAATAGAAATACAAGCAGTTCAGAGGAGGCATGGTGTATACTAGGTCTTGCCTTTTGCATGATAAATGGTAGGTATTATAAAAATTGTCAATTTTTAATTGAAATAGTTCTACATGTGTTTTTAAAGGTAACAAATATATGACTTCCTGTTTCCTTTTCTCTGTAGCCTATTCAGCACATGTGTTTTTATACGCACATATAGAATCCTACCTGGTATCACACATAATTTCTTTTGAGGCTACTGACTTGGAAGATAAAAATTGTGAGTAGAGATCATTCCTCCTAAACGCTGTTGAAACTGAAAATTCAACCTATGTCAGCTTCCTAGTAGAACAACATTATACATGAATCCATGTTAAGCAAAATGAATATTTTTCGATATGTGGATTATATATATTTTATGATGAAATGCAATTGGCATATATATTGCTACTTTTAATGTCTGTGCATATGTCTGTGTGTGTGTGTGTGTGTGTGACTCTCCAAGTTTTTTAAAATATGAAATATATGTGTATTATATAAACTCCCTAAATTCATTCATGTTCATGTATGTGGATTTATAATCAACTTTTCAGAAGATTATTCTCAGAAATATTCATCCACCTTGAATACATATTTGTTTCCCATTACTGAAATCTGACTTCAGTTAATGGTTCATACAAATCCTAACATTTCTACATTAACTGACCCAGTTTAACATCAATGCAAGTAGATTACTATGGGACATGATGTCTATTTTGAACTTCATTTCTATTCAACACTGCTACATTACTATTTCTTCACGTTTAGCTCATCATAGCATATATATTTCATCCACAAGTTCACAAATTTAGAGGCATTTGGTTCACTTTAAATCCCTTCCTGCTTTAGAACACATGTATTCCTCCAGGTTTCTTGACTGGATTTTTTGAGACTTCTTTCCAAACACATTATTTTCGATTTCCATAATCCTTTTGAAGAAAATCAGACACACCCTTCATGATAAACCATAACCTAATATTACCATTAGATGTATAACTGGTTGGAATGAATGATTTTATATCAATATTAGATTTCCTGTATATTTTCAGATATCAATTAAATGAATTATTTAAAGTGGAACCAGTTATACTATTTATTCACAGTATGGTCTATTCATGCATTATCTCTATATTCACAGACACAGCGTACACCTCTTTGTACCCCCAATACTAATTTATACGTCTTCTCAATATTGCTCCCGGAAATGGTGGAAGAAATACTCATGTCACCTGATCTACATATACATTTTATCACAGTAATATTCTTGACAAAACTGCAAAGGTCACACTTATGATTTTACAAAGCCTAAATGGAAAGTGAACATGGATTACTAAAAACATCCATGTCCAGGTTGCCTAATGCTCTCAAATGTCATTCTTTGGTGACTACATATTTGTTTCTTCCTAAGATTATATATTCAAACTCAATCCTGTTGAAAATGTCTAATCCTAACAATCACTTTGTACTTTGCCTAATTTCCTATTGCCTTCCTTGATATTTGCTTTCCTACATTTTTTCCCTAGTTCATCATTGTGAATGACTCTTCACATGTGCTGACATTGGCATTCACTCTCTAATCGAAACCCTGTTGCTAAAGATTTTTTTTTTTTTCCAAATTCTATACTCACACTTCTTCCGAAAACTACCGACTGTCTTTCAAATCTTACCGACTATCCCTTTTGGAGTTGATGTTCCCTTCTAAATTCAATCATCCAAGGTACAAAGTCTTATGCCATTGTATATTGATTTATCCAAGAAATCTCTGCTGAAGGTAATTCAATGCTAAGTATCCCAATCAAGGGCCCAATTCCCTTCTGGGCTTCAAATCTTACCTAGATTTCTGTTTTCATACATATATTTCACCTCTATGTTCTTATAAATATAGCAGATTCCCAATATCATTATTCATCCCTCAGAATAATTCCTAACCCAAATTGAACAAGTTATTAATGCTAACCATACACTGTTCCCTCAATCTAACTTTACAGAAGAGCGGGACAGAGTTGGTCTTACAATACAGGAATATAGGGGATCTTCCACCTGCTGAGAACCTCAAAGGTCCATGCAGATATGACCCCTGGAGAAGATGTAGGCAGATATGAAGGACCAAACAAGGCCTGTGTGGAGAGCTGTTCCCGGGTGCCTATGGTTGATATACCATTCTAACTTGTGAAAGTGTCACATGAAGTAGGGGTAGCCACCAGCACTTGTCCCCGTTGAACTCCTTGTATTTAGTTAAGCAAATACCAAACTCCCAGTGCAGCAGCAAGAAACACCACGAAAATGGAGAATGAACAAATGGCTTCACAGTCCACATGGGGAGACACTTAGCCCCCAGTGGCCACAGTTTACCTACAAAGAGGGAATTCAGTACTGCTGCCATATGTTCATTATAAAATAAGATACCATGTCCTCCAGGTCACATAGATGCACACCCAGCTTTGATGGTCTCACTACAAAAGAAGCTATAGCTCCAGACAACAATATAAATTTAAGTGCCCAACCTCTTAGCCAGTTTCTCAAGAAGTCTTTAGGCCAGCAGAGCTCCATGTTTGTGTTGTGTTTACAATGTCCCTTACTTTGAGAAACTCCTCCACCATATCCAAGGTTGTGAACTCCTGAGAATTTCCCATTCCAGATTGGATTTATTTTGCAATTTTCCATTCTACAGTAACTGACCTAGGTTTACATCAATGCAAGTAGATTCCTATGGAACATGATGTGTATTTTGAAGTTCATTTTTATTCAACACTGTTACATTACTATTTCTTCAGTTTATGCACATAATAGGATATATATTTATTCCACAAGTTAGGAAGTTTATAGGCATTTGGTTCACTTTCAATCACTTTCTGCTTCAGAGCACATGTATTCCTTCATGTTTCTTGACTGGTCTTCTCATGAGACTTCTTTCCAAACACATTATTTTCTATTTCTGTAATCACTTTTGAAATAAAACTCACACACGCTTCATTATAAACCATAACTCTAAGATTACCATTAGATGTATAACTCTTTAGAATGAATGATTGTATATCAATATAAGATTTCCTATATATTTTCAGATATCAATTCAATCCATTATTTAATTGGAACCAGTTATATTTTTTCCCAGTATGATCTATGTATGCATAATCTCTATATTCATAGACACAGCATACGCCTCTTTGTACCCCCAATACTAATTTATTCGTCTTCACAATATTGCTCCCGGAAATGGTGGAAGAAATACGCATGCCACCTGATCTACATATACATTTTATTACAGTAATATTCTGGACACCAAATGCAAAGGTCACACTTATTATTGTACCAAAGCCTAAATGGAAAGTGAGCATGGATTACTAAAAACATCCATGTCCACATTGCCTAATTCTCTCAAATGTCAATCCTATTCGTGACTACATATGTGTTTCTTCCTAAGATTATATATTCAACCTGAACCCTTTGAAAAAGTCTAACCCTATCACTTTATAGTTTGCCTGATTTTGTAATGTCTCTATTGATATCTGCTTTCCTACATATTTCCCAAGTTCATCATTGTGATTGATTCTTCACATGTGCTGACAAATATTCACTCTCTAACCAAAACCCTATTGCTAAAGAACTTTTGTTTCAAATACTATACTCACTCTTCTTCCTATACCTACCGACTATCTTCCTAATCCTACCGACTATCCCTGTTTGACTCGATGTTCTCTTGTACATTCAATCATCCAAGGTAGAAGATCCTATGCCATTGATTATAGATTCATCTTAGATATCTGTGCATAACATAATTCAATGCTAATTATCCCAGTCAAGGTCCCAATGCCATTCTGGGCTTCGAATCTAAACTAGATTTCTGTTTTCATAATTATATTTCACCTCTATATTCTTTTAAATATTTTAGGTTCCAAATACCATCATTCATCCAGCAGAATGATTTCTAACCCAAATCAAACATGTTGTTAACCTTAACCATTCACTGTTCCATCTATCTAACTTTACAGAAGAGCAGGGATAGAGTTGTATGAGATCTTTCACCTGATGAAAACCTCAAAGGTACATGCATAAATGATCTCTGGAGAACATGAAGGCAGCTATAAAAGACCTGAGAGAGCAAAAGTCATCTTCAATGGCAAACAACCTGGTCAGGATGAAGGGTTCTGACTGAATCAGCCTCTCTCTTCTTAATGTAGAGAAAATGGACCAAACCCAGCCTGTGTGGGTAGCTGTCCCAGGGCGCCTATGATTGATATACCGTTCTATCTTGTGAAAGTGTAACAGGAAGTAGGGGCAGCCTCCTTCTCATGTGACACTTGGAAGCCACTGGTAGGACAAAGTGGTTGCCAAGGCAGTAACCTCATTCAGTTCCTGAAGGAAGTGACCTCACCTCACTTCCTTGGTGATTAAAATCTCTGAACTTGGGATTCCTGAAGCCAGTCACCCATAGCCAGTCCCAGTCCCAGTCCCAGTCCCAGTGGTCACACTTGTTTGGATTTACCAAAGACAGAGTCAGTCTTTCTTGGTAACTACTGATGTGAGGATGGCCAAATGCCAGGAAAGCTTTAAAGAGGAGCCGTTTCTGAGAAAGCAGGTAGTGGCTCACCTCTGGCTCCTGACACCTTCACAGAGTTAGCCAAGGAGACCAGATCTGACACAGGTCAGGCCATTTCAGGGGAACATAGTATGGTCCACCAGTCAGAGGACACTCTGGATATTCACAGACCTACTTGAGTTAAGGAGGTGCCTTTGTCGGTGTGGGTGTGAGTTTGTGGTTTTGTCTCATGTTCTGAGAATAGGTAGGAAAGGCAGTTTGTTTGGATTGGAGTGGACTGTTTCTAGTAAGTCGTTAGACAAGGCGAGTGCTTCTATGTCTGTGTTTCCCACTCTGTCCGTGGTTGTAGACATTAGAAAAGAGAATGCATCAAGGATGTGTCCTGTCTAGTAGAATGCTTCCCAGCATTCTTCCTGCCTGATTTAGGAATGGACTGTGGCTCGCCTTATGCATGGGAAACACCTACTAACTTTCTAAGTTCCTGTTTTCTTCCTGAATTCCGGCAAACCTCAAGAATAGGCCCATGGTTTTGAGTCCAAGATGTGTACCACCTCCAAGCTCTGTGACATGGCCATGTGCTTGATAGCTGTAGGGAATGGGAACATCTTAGAAAACTCAAATATCTGTGTGACCAGTAAACTCTCAGTGGAGAAACCCTGCTTTGGTTCATTTGCATACTTATGGTTATGTTGCCCTGAATGTCAAGAAGGTCTTTGCCTCAGGCCACCCCTTTGTGAAGCCTGAAGAAAACTGTTTTCAAATGGAAATAAATGGGCATAACATGTGGCTCTTTGCTTAATTGCTTTGAAAAGGGACGTGTCCGAATCAGCCTTTTGGGCCTGTGTGAGGTTGTGGCTTAGATTCTCAGCACATGGTAGATCTAAAGATAGATTCCATTTGTGCAATCAAAACCAAAATGGCAAAAAATCACTCATTGTGGATGAGTCTCTTGCCTTCCTCTGTTAGGTTCTTTACCTCCATCAAGTGTGAATAGGAGTCCTTTAGGTCAAATGAGTTCTTCAAATCCCTGCAGAGGTGCTTGTGTTTTCTCAAGATTCCATATCACATAAAGAATCTATACCTGAGAGTCAGTAGGCCTCAAATTGGAGAAGGAGAGCAGTATTAATGGTAGGCCTATTTGATCACTCCTGGTTCACAGGAAGGCTGTCCATGTCACCCTCACTTTAGGCAAATGAGGGGCAAGCGACATTATTTTGGACACTCTCTTGGGATGCATCCTGCATGGTAACCTCCAGCCAGAGGTTAAGATGAATGTCTATATTTAAGAAGATGAGGGCCATGTGGGTGTCTTTTGGTTTTAATTGTGGTCATTCTTGTGGCAGTTGGAAGAGATGACTGGATCTACCTGGGCTTGAACTCTGGTGTCATTCCCCTTAGAGCCTGAGTTCTGGAACACATATCAAAGAAGAATTGCCATAAATTGTGTGGGGATTTTAAGAGGCCACGCATGAGAGTCGCCCTTGGAAACTGAGATCTATGCCCACGGTGCCTTTCCACAGAGCACTGGGAATCTCAGACAGGATATCACATGATTTAATTCTGAAAGACTTGGCAGCCATATTTGATAGTCAAAAAACACATGGGCCTCAATTTTTGACCTCAATGGGCGTGGCTTCATGTGACCTTTTGGCCACTCTTTGGGAATCCTTGCCTGTGAGAGTTCTCCAGAGCTTTCATTGAAATGATCTTCCTCAACATTGAATGATTCCTGAATGAATTGAAATAAACAGTGCCTCCAACTTCATCCTTGAAAATTGGCTAGATAAATACCATGAAATTTTTAAAATTCCAATGACCAGGTGGCACTGAAGAACCTTTGGATGTCCTGTTGCTGATCATGAGTGTACCAGACAGTGCCTTGATAAACAGGCTTTCATGAATATGGTGTAGAACAGAGATGCCAGTAATTTGGAGCCTGCAGAATAGTGGGCCTAGAGCAGAGGTGATTAAGTGTGTGATAAAACATCTGTGGTGGGGTCATGTGGATCTGCCATTGTTTTCCAAATGGCTTGTGACTGACATGGTGCAGCCAGCAGAACATTGTATGTAAACGCATCATGTTATATGGAGAGGTTTAAGGGCAATGTTCAGAATCAGGTTGCTATGGTCACGGAGGCAACCTATGTGGTATACAAGTCCTGTTGGTGCATTCTCCTGCAGTCCCTGACCCACCATATGTGACAGAACTCTCTCCAGGACTGTGGTCAAGTTTAACTCCTTGTATTTCATGAAGCAAATACAAAACTCTCAGTGCAGCAGGAGACACTATAAAAAGTGGAGGATGATGAAATGGCTTCACAGTCCACATGGGGAGACACATAACCCCCAGTGGCCATAGTTCACCTACAAAGAGAGAATTCAGCACTACTGCTTCATGTTCATTGGAAAATTATAAACCATGTCCTCCAGGTCACAGAGATGCATAAAGACGTTTGATGGTCTTACTAGAAAAAAAGCTAAAGTTCCTGAAAACTACATATATTTCAACTGTCCATCTTAGAGGCAGTTTCTCCAGACGTCTTTAGGCTGGCAAATCTTCATGTTTGTGGAGTTTTTACATTGTCCCTTACTTTTGGAAACTCCTCTACCATCTCCAAGGTTGTGAAATCCAGAGCAATTTTCATTTCAGGTATGAATTCAAAGATTTTCTAACTCTTTTTCTCTAATTGTGTCTTACTTGGGGTGAAGGTAATGTCAAGTTATTGTTCTAAATGAGAGTGGGAAAATTTTTGTGTAACACTAATTTGCATACACATTGATCCATTTCCAATTTTCCATTCGAAATACTGAATCCCTGACAGTAACTCATACCCTACTATACTCTGACTACTAATCCTAATATGATGAAGAATAATACCCAAATAGAATAAAAATACAAGCAGTTCAGAGGAGGCATGCTGTACAGTTGGACTTCCCTTTTGCATGATTAAGGGTAGGTGTTATAAATCTACTCAATTTTTAATTGAAATAGTCCTCCATGTGTTTATAAAGTTCACAAATATGTGAATTCCTGTCTCCCTTTCTCTGTAGCCTACTCAGCACATGTATTTTTATATGCACATACAGAATCCTACCTGGTATCACACGTACATTTTCATGAGTTGGCTGAATTGGCAGATACAAATTGTGAGAAGAGATCAGTCCTCCTAAACGCTGTGGGAACAGAAAATTCAAACTATGTGTAAGCTTCCCAGTAGAACAATATTATACATAAATCCATGTTCAGTATAATAAATATTTTGCATCTTTGAATGATGTATATTACATGATGAATTACGATTAGCATATATATTGATACTTTTTAATGTATATTTGTGTTTATTTAAAATATATATATTAAAAAATATATATATATATATATATATATATATATATATATATATATATACTCCAGATTTCCCAAAATATGAAAGGTATGTGACTTATACACACTCTGTAAATTCATTCATGTTCATGTATATAAATTTATAATCAACTTTTCAGAAGATAATTCTCAGAAATATTCATCCACCTGAAATACATATTTATTTCCCACTACTGAAAAGTAATTTCAATCAATGGTGTTTACAAATCCTAATATTTCTACAGTAACTGACCCAGTTTAACATCAATGCCAGTAGATTCCTATGGGACATGATGTCTATATTGACCTTCATTTTAATCCAACACTGGTACATTACTATTTCTTCAGTTTTTGCACATCATAGGATATGTATTTCTTCCACAAGTTTAAAATATATAGGAATTTGTTTCACTTTCAAACACTTCTTGCTTCAGAACACATGTATTCCTCCATGTTACTTGACTGGTCTTTTCATGAGACTTCTTTCCAAATACATTATTTTCAATTTCCATAATCAATTTTGAAGCTAAACTCACACACTCTTCATGATGAACCATAACATTAATATTAACATTAGATGTATAACTGGTTGGAATGCATAATTGTATATCAATATAAGATATCCTCTATATGTTCACGATTCAATTCAATCCATTATTTAAAGTTGGAACCAGTTATGCTTTTTATTCACAGTATTGTCTATTAATGCATTATCTCTATATTAATAGATACAGTGTACTCTTCTTTGTCCCTTCAATACTAATTTATACGTCTTCAAAATATTGCTCCCAGAAATGGTGGAAGAAATACTCATGTCACCTTATCTATATATAGATTTTATCACAGGAATATTCTGGACACAAAAAACGAAGGTCACACTCATGATTGTATCAAAGCCTAAATGCCAAGGGAGCGTGGATTACTAAAAAGAACCATGTCCAGGTTGCCTAATGCTCTCAAATGTAAATCAAATTGGTGACTACATATTTGTGTCTTCCTAAGATTATATATTCAACCTCAACCATGTTGAAAATGTCTAATCCTATCACTCACTTCATACTTTTCCTGATTTCGTAATATCTTTATTGATACCTGCTTTCATATATATTTCCCCCAGTTCATCATTGTGACTGACACTTCACATATGCTGACATTTACATTCACTCTCTACCCGAAACCCTATTGCTAAAGAACTTTTGGTCCAAATCCTATACTCACTCTTCTTTCTAAACCTACTGACTATCTTCCTAATGCTACTGACTATAGTTTTTTGACTCGATGTTCTCTTCGACAATCAATTATCCAAGGTATAAGGTCCTATGCCATTGTATATCAATTTATCTGAGACACATGTGCAGAACATAATTCAAACCTAAGTATCCCACTCAAGGGCCCAGTTCCCTTCTGGCTTCCAATCTTACCTAGATTTCTGTTTTTATACTTATATTTTACGTATATATTTTTGTAAATATCACAGGCTCCCAATACCATTATTCATCCGGCAGAAAGATTCCTAACGCAAATCAAACATGTTATTAACCCTAAACATACACTTTTCCCTCAATCTAACTTTACAGAAGAGGAGGGACAGAGTTGGTCTTACAATACAGGAATGTAGGGGATCTTCCACCTGCTGAGAACATCAAAGGTACATGCAGAAATGATCCCCTGAGTGATGAAGGAAGCTATGAAGGACCTGAGAGAGCAAAAGACATCTTCCATGGCAAACTATCTGGTCAGGATGAAGGGATGTGTCTGAATCAGCCTCTACCTTCTTAATGTAGAGAAGATGGACCAAACCAGGCCTGTGTGGAGAGCTGTTCTCAGGTACCTATGGTTGGTATACCATTCTAACTGTGAAAGTGTGACAGGAAGTAGGGACAGCCTCCATCTCATGGGACCCTTAGAAGTAACTGTTAGGACAAAGTGGTTGCCAAGTCAGTGACCTCTTTCAGTTCCTGAAGGAAATGACCTCACCTCACTGCCTTGGTGATGGAACTCTCTGGACGTTTGATCCTGGAAGACAGGCACCAAGAGCCAGTCACAGTCCCAGTCCCAGTGGTCTCACTTGTTTTGATTTACCAAGAACAGAGTCAGTCTTTCTTAGTACCTACTGATGTGATGATGGCCAAATGACAGGAAAGCTCTGAAGAGGAGCTTTTCCTGGGAAAGCAGGTAGTGGCTCACCCATGGCTCCTAACAACTTCAAAGTGTTGGCCAAGGAGACCAGATCTGATACAGGACAGGCCATTTTGGGGGAACATACAATGGCCCACCATTCTGAGAACACTATGGATAGTCATAGACTTACTTGAGCAAATGAGGTGCCTTTGAGTGTGTGTGTGTGGGTTTGTGGTTTTGTCTCATGTTCTGAGAATAGGTAGGAAAGGCTCTTTGTTTGGATTGGTGTGGACTGTTTCCAGTAAGTTGTTTGACAAGGCGAGTGCTTCTATGTCTGTGTATCCCACTCTGTCCGTGATTGTAGACATTAGAAAAGAGAATGCATCAATGGATGTGTCCTGTCTAGTAGAAAGCTTCCAAGCATTCATCCTGCCCAATTTACAAATGGACTGCAGCTTGTCTTATTGAAGGGCAACATCTGCTCTCAGTAGTTTCTGTTTTCTTCCTGAATTCTGGAAACTCTCCAGAATAGCCTCATGGTTTTGTGTCCAAGATATGTACCACCTCCAAGCTCTGTGAAATGGTGATGTACTGGATAGCTGAAGGGAATGGCGAGAATCTAAGAAAACTCAGATATCAGTGGGACCAGGAAAGTCTCAGTGGAGAAACCCTTCTTTGGGCCTTTTGCTTACCTATTGTTCTGTTGCCCTGAATTTCAGGAAGGTCTTTACCTCAGGTCACTAATTTGTGAAGCCTGAAGAAAACTGTTTTCAAATGGAAATTAATGGGCATCACCTGTGGCTCTTTGCTTAATTGCTTTGGAAATGGATGTTTCTGAAACAGCCTCTTGGCCCTGTGTGAGGCTGTGGTTAGATACTCAGCACCTTATACATCCCACGTGTTCATCCAAAACCAAAATGGCCAAAAGAGCAGTTTTTGTGGATGAAGTCTCTCCCTACCTCTGTAAGGTTCCTGACCTCTATCAAGTGAGAATAGGGTGCCTTTGGGTCAAATGAGTTCTTCAAAGCCCTTCAGAGGCTAGCCCATAGGTGATTCCAATGATTCCAATTCACATGAAGAATCTAAACCCCACAGTCAGTAGTCCTCAAATTGGAGAAGCAGAGCAGTATTAACGGCAGGCCTATTTGATAAGTCATGGTTCACAGGAAGGTGTTCAGGCCACCCCAACGTTAAGCAAATGAGGGGCAAGGGAGCTTATTTTGGACACTGTCTTGGGCTGTGCCCCTCATGGAAACCTCCAGCCAGAGGTTAAAATGAGTATCTATATGGAAGAAGATGACGGCCATGTGGAAGTGTTCTGGTTTTAATTGTGGTTATTAGTGTGGTTGTTGAAAAATATGACTGGCTCCACCTGGTCTTGAATTCTAGTGTGATTCCCCTTAGAGACTGAGTTCTGGAACTGATCTCAGAGAGGTATTGCCATGAGTTTTGTTGGGATTTTAGGAGGCCATGCATGAGAGTCACCCTTGGAAACTGAGATCTGTGCCCAGGAAGGCTTTCCACAGAGCACAGGGAATCTCAGCCAGGTTATCACATAATTTTTTTCTGAAAGAATTAGCACCCATAGTTGAGAGTCAAAACACGCAAGGATTTTACATTGTAGACCTCAATATGCCTGGCTTTATGTGACCATTTGGCAACTCTTTGGGAAGCCTTGCCTGTGAGAGTCTTCCAGAGCTTTCATTGAAATGGGCTTCCTCACCATTTAATGCTTACTGAATTAAATGAAACCCTCAGTGCCTCCAACTTCAACCTTAAAAAATGGGCTCGATAAATACCATGAAATTTTTGAAATTCCCATTACCAGGTGGCAGTGGAAAACCATTGGAGATCCTGTTGCTGATCATGAGTGTACGAGAAAGTGCCTTGATTGACTGGGTTTCACAAAAATGGTGTAGAACAGAGATGTCAGTAAGTTGGAACCTGCTGATTAGTGGGCCTACAGCAAAGGTGGGTAGGTGTGAGATAAACCATCTCTGGTGGTTTCATGTGGATTGGCCATTGGCTTTCAAATGGCTTGTGACTGACATGATGCAGCCAGCAGACCCTTATATGTAAAGGCATCTTGTTATATGGATAGGTTTCTGGGCAATGTTCAGAATCAGGTTGATATGGTCAAGGGGGCAAGCTATGTTGGACATAAGCCTGGTTGGTGCATTCTCCTGGAGACCCTGTCCCACCACACGTGAAAGAACTCCCTCCAGCACTGTGTCCCAGTTAAACTCCTTGTATTTCATTAAGCCAATACCAAACTCCCAGTGCAGCAGCAAGAATCACCACGAAAAGTAGAGTATGACCAAATGGCTTCACAGTCCACACGGAGAGACACTTATCCCCCAGTTGCCACAGTTTACCCACAAAGTGAGAATTCAGCACTGCTGCCTCATTTTAATTGGAAAATAAGATACCATGTCCTCCAGGTCACATAGATGTTGATCCAGTTTTGATGGTCTCACTACATAGGATGCTAAAGCTACCGACAACAACATACATTTTAAGTGTCCCAACTCAGAGGCAGTATCTCAAGAAGTCTTTAGGCCTGCAGAGCTCCATGTTGTGGAGTGTTTACCTTGTCTTTTACTTTTGGAAACTCATCTACCACCTCCAAGGTTGTGAACTCCTCAGCATATTCCATTCCGGGTATGTATTCACAGATTTTCTAACTCTTCTCCTCTAATTGTGTATTTCTTCCAGTGAGGGTAATATCAAGGGATTGTTTTTAATGTGAGTGGGAAGATTTTTGTGTAGCACATATTTGCAAACACATTGGGTTTACTTTCCTATTTTCCATTTGAAATACTGAATCTCTGACACTAACCCATACCCTACTAGACTCTGACTACTAATCCTTAAATGATGGAGAATAGTAACCCAAAAAGAATACAAATACCAGCAATTCAGAGAAGGCATGGAATGTAGTTGGACATCCCTTTTGCATTATATTGTGTAGGAGTTATAAATATAGTTAATGTTTATTGACATAGTTCTCCATGTGTTTTTAAAATTAACAAATATGTGAATTCCTCTCTCCCTTTTTCTGTAGCCTATTAAGCACATGTATTTTTATATGCACAAATAGAATCCTACCTGGTATCACATGTACATTCTTCTGAGGTGGCTGACATGGCAGATAAAAATTGTGAGAAGAGATCACTCCTCCTAACCTCTGTTGGAACAGAAAATTCAAACTATGGGTGAGCTTCCTAGTTTACCAACATTATGCATAAATCCATTTTCAGTAAAATGTATATTTTTGGATAAGTGGATGTTATATATTTAATGATGAATTTCGATTGGCATATATATTGCTACTTTTTAATGTCTCGGTGTGTGTGTTTGTGTGTGTGTGTGTATATATATATATATATATATATATATATATATATATACTCTCCCGATTTTTCAAAATATGAAATATATGTGTCTTATTATACACTTCCTAAAATTATTCATATTCATGTATGAGGATTTATAATGAACTTTTCACAAGATTATTCTCAGAAATATTCATCCACCTGAAATACATATTTGTTTCCTAATACTGAAAACTAACTTCAGTGAATGGTGCATACAAATCATAATATTTTGACATTGCAAGATGGCCGCGAATAGAGAGCATCATACCCAGTGTACCGCGCCACTGCGCAGGTGACTAACGACTAAGAACGACAAAAAACTATCTTGTTAGGAACTTACAGCAAAATGGGGGTGCACTGAAACCTAGAAGAAGGATTTCTAGCACTGAGGTCCGGTAAATGAGTCTCAAACATGAGCCAACCCGGCGACCGGAGATCCTGTCTGACTGATCCGCGCTACCCGTCCAGTGGCTACAGACAGCAGGGCACCACCGAGATGCGATCAATAATCACGGAGAAACGTTGATGCAGATTCTGTGGAATTCTGCCAGTAGAGTCCCCACTGAGCCCTGGGCTGAGTTCAGGGTTTCAGATGGGGAAGGAAGTGGTACAGTTCTAACCCCCACAATAGAAACTCCACGAAGGAAACCAATGGCCACCATCTTGGTGAGCTGAAGTAACGACAGCCACTCCCCTACAGATTGCAACAATAAAATGTTGTTATTCTGTTACTGTTACTCAGCTCATCTCCCATACTTCGGGGAATTTGCATCAAATCTCTCCTAGGCTTTCTGGGGGAGAGATTATCAGAGGGAGCCTGCATAAAGATAGGGGAAAACTAGAGGCACCTGACTTTCAACTCCCCCTCCCATCAGTGGTGAAAAAAACCTGTCTAGCCAGTGCTGAGAGAGGGGCAAGCGGAAAAAAATAGTCAAAACAATAGAGTGCCGGGGTTCCCAATAGCCAACTGTGCAATCAGAGACCCGGGCTGATTGAATCATGCAGCCAGGCCTGCTGTTTCAGATGGCGGGGCACCACCGAGAAGTGACCTGAAGCAGGGAGAAATGTTGCTGCGGATTCTGTGGAATCCTGCCGGCTGAGCTCCCACTGATCCCCGGGCTGAGTTTGGGAATTCAGACAGGGAAGAAAGTGGTATAGTTCTATCCCCCACAAAAGAAACTCCACCAAGGAAACAAGCGGCCACCATCTTTGAGATCTGAAGTAACCACCGTCCCTCTCCAATAGACTGCAACAATAAAACAGATGTGTGTTACTCAGCTCATCTCTCATACAGCGGGGAATTCGCATAAAATGTCTCCTAGGCTTTCCGGGGGAGGGTTAATCAGAGCAAGCCTGCATAAAGACGCAAGAAAAACTAGAGACACCTGACTTTCGACTCCCCCTACCATCAGTGGCCATAACGAAACGTGTATAGCCAGTGCTGGGGGAGGGGCTAGCGGAAAAAATCAAAACAATAGAGTGTCTGGGTTCCCAAAAGACACCCTCCACACCCAACAAACGGCAGGCACAGAGTACAGTTTGAACTGCCGAGAGGCATCACTCAGGGGAAATCTGGTCTAGAAAAAGAAACCAGGACAAGCAGGAGAAACCAAAGGACTAGAAGGCAGGCCCTTGTGACTGGGCGGCTGGAGACCGCAGGCCTGCACGTGACATTCCACCCACTGCCTGAGTGACTGGGGGGCTGAGGAATGCCCGCCCGCCGGCAACCGAGCGTGAGACTGCGTGGCTAGAGATTGCCAACCCAACGGCGACAGCCCACCTGCTGCCCGCGTGACTGGGCGGCTGGAGACCGCCTGCCCGCTGGCGACCAACCGCGCAATTGGGCGGCTGGAGACCGCCGGCCTGCCAGTGACCCAGAGCTGAAACAAACCAGAGACAGTCAAGTCCCACCCCCCAATTCGGACACCTCGGCAAGGAGCCTGGGGCCAGCCAAAGCAGAGAGGTGACATCACTGGAGCTCGGCCTTCGGAATTACTTCCAAGCGGAATCCACTTTAGCAGGCATAGTTTACCAACACAAAGGAGAGACAACAGAGATATATAACACCAAAACAAATCTAAAGAATAAAGCAGAAACACAGCAATCAAATAGAGCTGGAAAGTTACGTGAACATCATGAAAAAACAAGGGCAAAAAAGGAGTACAAACAATGCAGGACAACTTAAATCTACAGGAGGACCTTGAAGCATCAGAAACAGGGATAGGGAAAGAACTCAAGGCATACCGAACTCAGATGGAAAGGAATATTAGAGAAGACATGAGGCAGCAAGTCCAAGCAATAAAAGTATATTTTGAAAATGAATTAAACAAACAAATTCAAATGGCAAAGAATGAGCATTACCAGGAGATAGAGATCTTAAAAAAAATATTAAACAGTAATCCTAGAAATGCAGGAAAATATAAACCAAATTAAAAACTCAAACGAGAATACTACAAATAGACTAGATCAAGTAGAAGTCAGAACATCAGATAATGAAGACAAAGTTTATCAACTTGAAAAGAATTGAGTAAACACAGAAAAGATGCTTAAATCCCACCAGGAATTTATTCAAAAGATATGGGATGTCATAAAAAAACAAAAAACAAATTTAAGAGTCATCAGGATAGAAGAAGGCATAGAGATTCAAACCAAAGGAATGGACAACATATTAAATGAAATAATTCTATAAAACTTCCCAGAGATGAATGATGGATTGGATTGCCAATTCCTGGAAGCCTACAGGACCCCAAACATTCAAAACCAAAATAGACCAACTCCAAGACATATAATTATGAAGATAGCCAACATACAGAACAAGGAGAGAATATTAAAAGCTATAAGAGAAAGGAGGCAGATTACATTCAGGGGTAAACCAATTAGGTTAACAACTGATTTTTCATCACATTCTTTGAAAGTGAGAAGATCCTGGAACAGTGTAATTCAAATGCTGAAAAAAAAAAGAAT